>NC_064859.1:73660491-73872991 GCF_024139225.1 Suncus etruscus
CTGAACCCTGGACCAGAGAGCCTTGGTGGGCTAGATCTGGTGCTATTCCAGTTACAGGGCATTAATGACTCAATGACTTTTTGTCATCCAGGTGCACACAACTTAGAACCACAGGCACCAGTTCAATCATACAAGCATTTAAAAAAGGGGCCAGTGATAGAACAGTGGTAGGGCATTTGCCAAGCATGCGGCCAACCCAGGACTAACTCAGGACAGACCTGGTTCAATTCTCTGCATTCCATATAGTCCCCAAGCCTGCCAGGAGTGATTTCTTAATGGAGCCAGGAGTAATCTCTGAGCACTGCCTGGTGTGGCTTAAAAACTAAACATACCCCTCAAAAAAAGGCAAATAAAAAATAGTACCCACTGTACTATTGTTCTGTCATTTCATTATAAAATTAACTATAAAATTCCTTTTTATGTATTTGCATTTTACCTACAATTTTTATTTTATATAATCTTTCAGGGTATAACATTACTGTATTTTAAGATATGATATTGATAATTTTGAAATTAAAACAACTGCAAGATAGACCAAGTTGAACATGCTCAAAAAGCACTCTGAGTTCAATATTACAGTCAAGTTAAGTGTGTTAGACTTGAAAATTAGGAGCAGGAGAGATAAATACAGTGGGTAAGGTGCTTGGTCCTCAAGCTCACCAGAAATGATTCCTGAGTTCAGCGAAATGCCCAAACACCACTGAGAATGGTTCAAAAACAAGAAATGATTTAAAAAATCATAATCTCTTTTTGGAAGTCCTATATTTTTGCATGTTGTTAAACTAGGAACATTCCTATTTTTGAATATTCTATTATTTTTCTACCTATTACAGCTCTTTTAGTAATAAAATCTGTTGATAATTTACATACCATGTTTATGTTTGAGTCTTGCATTTCAAGAGCAAGCTAAGGCTGCTACAGAGGAGATTGTATGTTGTTAGCAGAAAAAGATTCTCCTGTGTTGTGATGCTTTATTAAGTTTTAAGTTATAGTTAAAACTTAAGTCATACTTAAAACCTTTTAAGTTTTAAGTCAGTTTGCCTTTCAATAGAAGATATTGTACTAAGCAAGTACAGCAGGTGAGGAACAAGGAGCATATGTCCATACATGGGAGATTGTAGGGGAAATAGTCTAGTGGGGCTAGAGAGATAAGTCCAGCAGGGAGGGTGACCTATGTTCAATTTCTGGCACCATGTATGGTTCCTGGAACACTACTAGGAATGATAGTTGAGTGTAGATCTATGAGTAAACCCTGAGCACCACCAGGAGCTCCCAAACCAAAAATAAAGATGACTAGCTCTGAACTTATTTTCCTGAAAATCATTGTCATATTTATGAAACACTTCATAAGTGGGCAACATTACTTGAAAAAAATCAATTTTTACAGGACTAAACTGGAGCCATATTTTGAATTTTCATCAAATATCATAGAACTGGATACTTAGGTGATGGCATAGTCACTGACATTACTGAACAGGAATTGTGTATTTTTCAGAAGCTCTGGAGACATTTGTGTGCAGACTGGTGAAGAGAAAAAGAGGTGGGAGGCAAGTGATGGTGTGGTTCTATTCAAGGTGAATGGACTATGGCGATAGTCTTCAAAGATGTTACAGAAACAAGTTGAGAAGTTGGTGAACAATGAGAGGAGAGAGAATGGGACTGTGAGGGCAAGCAATTTTTGTGCCTGAGTAATTGAGATGTTATGGCACCAATGACAAGGCAAGGAAATTTGGGTTTGGGGACTTATTTTTAGTTAGTTTTTAGATATGCAACACATGAGGTCATGAACATTTATTGGAAAGGTTCAACTGGTGCTAGAGAAAGGGGAGAACTGTAATTTGAAGGTGACTGAACATATATATATATACAAAGTTGTTCTCTAACATGGTATCTTGGATCACAGCTGTTTTCTCTTTGCAGCATTCCAAACAGAAAAGTCTCCATTTTAGTCTCTTATGCTATCAACTTACACAATTCACGTCCAACTCCTATAATAATAATATTATTATTATTATTATTATTGTTAATTTTTTGGTTTTTGGGTCACACCTGGCAGTGCTCAGGGTTACTCCTGGCTCCCCGCTCAGAAATCACTCCTGGCAGGCTCGGGGGACCATATGGGATGCCGGGATCCGAACCACTGTCCTTCTGTATGCAAGGCAAATGCCCTACCTTCATGCTATCTCTCTGGCCCAACTCATAATATTATTAAGATGAATAACTACTCAATACATTTTGCAAATTTAGGTACTAATGTTTGCAAGTGACTTATATATAATAACAATTGGGAAGTGGTATTTGATATTTTACATCAAAATTCTTCCTTCCTCCATCATATATATTTATATGTATTTAATATATATCAAATATATATTTATATATTTAAAAGACAATGACAAATCTTTGGCCATCTGATAAATAGTGCATCAGGTATATGACCCAAGACTTGGCACTAAGATGTTTTCTTTCTTTTTTTTTTTTTTTTTGTGGTTTTTGGGTCACACCCGGCAGTGCTCAGGGGTTATTCCTGGCTCCATGCTCAGAAATTGCTCCTGGCAGGCACGGGAGACCATATGGGACGCCGGGATTCGAACCGATGACCTTCTGCATGAAAGGCAAATGCCTTACCTCCATGCTATCTCTCCGGCCCCTAAGATGTTTTCTTTCACTTGCAATGTACTAACTCGACCAATTCAGTAATAGATTTAAAAATAAGCTAACAAAGTGATAGGTAAGTGCACGTAGTTTTAATACTTCAAGGTGGTTTTGTGCATGCGAAATGAAGAATTCTAGCGATGTCATCTAGAGATCAAGTAACCAGACAGGTTTACTCTGATATTCAAATTCATAAAGGTCAAGATAGTCTGTGACTGCACCCCTTTAATTCCCATCATTCTAAGAGTAGAGGAAAATAATTTTTATGAAGATCTGTTATTCATTCAGCTAAGCACAGGCTCCTATGCATTTAGTAACCTTGAGTAATATCTTCTAGAATAGAATATAAAAAACAGAAGCACCATAGACTCACTTAGGACAGATTTTAGTTCTCCCAGAAACCTGCTTCACATTACAAATTTAATTTTTCAGATGTATGGACAGAACTGCTTAATTGAAAATGACCCTCCTTTAGAATTGTCCTAGATTAGATTTTCTGCTTTCATATGAGATGCCGGGATTTTAACCAATGACCTTCTGCATGAAAGGCAAACACCTTACCTCCATGCTATCTCTCCGGCCCAGTTTTCTGCTTTCAATAGACTTCTCTACCGGAATAAAAACTGCATGCAGTCAAAGTCAAGATTTCTCAACAAAAAAAATTCTGAAAATAAGAGTAGTCAGTTTTTTAATTTGCTATGATTTCAGTGGCAAAGACTCGTTAAAATCTTTTCCTGAGATAAAAGTTCCAGCCAATGGAATTATGAAGGCCGATAGAGGTGGGAATGGGTATATACCACTCCCAGGCCTGCACCACCCAGACTTTCTAGGTGTGGTCCTTCATCCTCCCTCTCTACAGCATCCAACGATGAAAATCAGATGGGACAGAGGACCTTTTAAGTTACAAAATATCAACTTAGGTCTAATACTTAATTGTTATAAGGACATGAATTAAACTTCAGCCTATCAGATCAATGAGATTTTGGGATTGTTATAATGACTAAACTTTTTTTGTGTGTGTAGTTTTTGGGTCACACCCGGCAGTGCTCAGGGGTTTTTCCTGGCTCCGTGCTCAGAAATTGCTCCTGGCAGGCACGGGGGACCATATGGGATGCCGGGATTTGAACCGATGACCTTCTGCATGAAAGGCAAACACCTTACCTCCATGCTATCTCTCCGGCCCATGACTAAACTTTTAATTAGAAATTTACAAATACTGGGGCCAGAGCGATAGCCTTGCATGCAGCTGATCAGGGACAGACCCAAGTTGGATTCTTGGCATCCCATATGGTTCCCCTGAGCCTGCCAGGAACGATTTCTGAACGCAGAGCCAGGAATAACATCTGAGCGCCACCAGGTATGGCCCCAAAACAAAAAACAAAAACAAAAAAAAGAAGTTTTCAAATACATAATGATCTACTTACATGTTTTCAATATACAGTCCCAGTATATAAAATGCTTATCTAAGGTTGAATTCATCAGAATGTTTTAAAGATAAAGATGGTAGTGAAATACAAGGATAATAAATAAGAATAAAAACCAATCTTAGGAAAAAGAAAGGTTTGAAAACTAAGCTAAAGAGGGATGGATAAACCTATATAACAAATTTTCTGAGATAGTTCTGGTATTTATTATTCCCTTTGTAAAGATGTACCCCAATTTGGGCTCAGATAAAACATGTTTTCACCATAACTAAGTTCTAACTGAAAATATTTTTGTCTAAAAGTAAAATGCAGAATGAAGCCATTTAAATTTTATTTCAGTCTTATATTCAAAATATGAGCTTTTTTTTTTTTTTTTTTTTTTTTACAAAGGAACAAATAGGGATTCAAGTACACAGTAAGATTTAAAAATAGGGCCGGAGAGATAGCAGAGTGGTAGGGCATTTGTCTTGCAAGCGGCCGACCCAGGACCAATGGTGTTTCGAATCCCAGCATTCCATATGGTCCCCTGTGCCTGCCAGGAGCGATTTTTGAGCACAGAGCCAGGAGTAACCCTTGAGCACCACCGGGTCTGGCCCGAAAACAAAAACAAAAAACAAAAAAAGATTTAAAAATAATGTAGCCTTGTGCTTCAAATGACAGTGATTTCAAGATGAACTGACTTTTTACTTGAGCATTTGACAAAGCATAATTTTTTTTGTCACAAATAGAAAAACTTGTAAGGTCTAAACAGATACAGTGATAAGGAAGAATGGAATCTATGAAAAACTAGAATTCAATTGCACAGTATTTTTTTAAATAAAGATATTTTATTTATTAAACTGTAAAATAAATTTTTAAGAATTTTTTTTGTTTTTGTTTTGGGGCCACACCCAGTGATGTTCAGAGGTTACTCCTGGCTATGTGCTTAGAAATCGCTCCTGGCTTGGGGGACCATATGGGACGCTTAGGGATTGAAATGTAGCCTGTCCTAGGTTAGCTCGAAAAAGGCAAACGCCCTATCACTTGCGCCACTGCTTTGCCCCTAAAATAAAATTTTTAACAGGGACTTTTTTGGGGGGGTCACACCAGGCAGTGCTCAGGGGTTATTCCTGGCTCTATGCTCAGAAATCACTCCTGGCAGGTCCATATGGGATGCCAGGATTCAAACCAGCATCCTTCTGCATGCGAGGCAAATGCCTTACCTCCATGCTATCTCTCTCGCTACTTAACAGGGATTTTATTTTGAAAACACACCTCATAATCTAAGTATATTTTCTGAAAAAATTTATTGATGAAAACATAAATATATATATTTTATTGATGAAAATATAAATTTATTTATAAAATAAACATAAAATTTATTTTATTGGTGAAAATATAAATGCATATACTTTATTTTTAAATTTTATTTAAATACTTTGATTACAAACAGGACTATAGTTGGGTTTCAATCACCAAAAATATTAAGGTATTCAAAAACTTTTTTTTTTGTGTTTTTGGGCCACACCCATTGACACTTAGGGGTACTCCTGGCTATGTGCACAGAAATTGCTCCTGGCTTGGGGGACCATATGGGAGGTGGGGGGATCGAACTGGGGTCCATCCTAGGCTAGCGCAGGCAAGGCAGATGTCTTACCTCTAGCGCCATCACGCCGACCCCCTCATTATTTTAAGAAGACACTGCCGAGCAGACTCTTCTAGTTTAGTTATGCTTTATTCATTCAACAAATATTGATTGAATGCTACTCGCTGTTCAAAACCCAGATTTTCCTCTGGGTTCATTCCCACTCTTGTCCTACAATATGTCTTATGGCAAAATAAGATGCATATATGATATCCTTAAAAATAAATGACAAAAAAATGGAGAACTCAAGTAAAGCACGGGGGTTGGGGGACACAAATAACACTAAAAAAAGAAAATATTTTTAAATGAAGAGTTTAATCTTTATTATTATAACAGTAAGCAGTTTAATAAAAACTTCAGAAAAAAACTTCAGAAATATCTAAAAAATACTGTAACTGTCAATAACTGTGTTAATTTTGAAAATACTTAACTTTTTATCTGACCAAGAAAGTGGCTTAAGATGAGCATATCATATTATATATTTTATTAACATGCTTTTAACTACCCATTGGGCTTTTTCACTAACATTTCATTTAAAAAAATTCATTACTTCTAATTTAAATTCGACAACTAAGAACAAAATAAATAAATAAATAAATAAATAAAACCAATAGAAGTGAACAAATCTTCTCCAATCAAGTGGAAGGCAGGATCACTCCTGGCAGGTAGTATCTTCTTTTCTTACTTATGTTGGTTGATGAAGCCAAGTATGAGAAGTGAACCGAATTTTCAGGCAGATTGGTCTACGGGCAGGGGACTAAGATCTACAGCCCTTGTTGCCTTTAAAGAAAATGAGGTAAATAAGTATAAAATACATTCAAGTTAGAAACTGAGAGTGGATATCACAAAGATCTTAATAGTTTTGAATACTTAACTTAAATAGGATCACAATGATCTTAATAGTTTCGAATACTTAATTTGAATAGGAAGCATATAGTTCTGTGATCTTTTTTTATTTATTAGTTCACTTTGAAATTTTACTATTTTGTCAAATTTCAATAAAACTGAGAAAGGGCTAATAAATATCTTGGGACTGCTACTACTAAGCAAACATAATGAATCTTAGAAAGTTAAGGATTTTTTTTTTTTTTTTTTTTTTGGTCACACCTGGCTGCGCTCAGGGGTTACTCCTGGCTCTATGCTCAGAAGTAGCGCCTGGCAGGCAAGGGAGACCATATGGAACACCGGGATTCGAACCAACCACCTTAGGTCCTGGATCGGCTACTTGCAAGACAAACACCGCTTTGCTATCTCTCCAGACACGAAAGTTAAGGATTTTAAGTGTATTCACTGTAAACGAATTATTCCTCAACAGATTTGAAATACTGAAGTGCTTTAAGACAAATGCCTTTATTATACAGTATTATGTAACTTATGTTTTTGTCAATTTTGTTTGTTCTTCACTTTGGGTTAATCAAATTTTCCCCCCTCTTTTAGAACAATCCTATTAGAAACTGAAAATAATTGCTTTTCTTTCGATAGACCTTTTTTTTTTTTTGGTTTTTGAGCCACACCCAGCAGTGCTCAGGAGTTACTCCTGGCTGTCTGCTCAGAAATAGCTCCTGGCAGACACAGGGGACCATATGGGACACTGGGATTTGAACCAACCACCTTTGGTCCTGGATCGGCTGCTTGCAAGGCAAACACCGCTGTGCTATCTCTCCGGGCCCTCGATAGACCTTTCATAAATTATTTTTTATTCAATGTAATTTTGAATTCACTGTAACTGTGAATTTAAAATAGTTCTCTTTATTCAAAATAGAACTACAATCGCTCAGGTTCTATTCAAAAGGTTTTTCTACTCCAAAGTTCCAAGAAATTCTTGTTAGAAGCCTTCTCCCTGCTTAAATCCTAGCACAAAGACTCAAGATGGTGTCCCTCAAGTCTACATTATACTAACAAGTTTACTTTAGAAGTTTTGGTCAGGTAGGCAAGAGTGGCTTGACCTGTAGCCATGGTTTTAGCTGTTTCTTACTTAATTCTATTTCTTTTTTTGGGGGGGGTCACACCTGGCAGCATTCAGGGGTTACTTCTGCTTTATGCTCACTCCTGGCAGGCACGGGGGCCATATGGGATGCCAGTATTCGAACCACCGTCCTTCTACATGCAAGGCAAACGCCTCACTTCCATGCTATCTCTCTGGCACCTTAATTCTATTTCTTAAAATGATGAGAATAAATGTTCTTCAATTCATGTGTTTTGATAGCTGACTTAAAAGTAGTTAATACTAAAAACTAATGTTTTTTACATACCTTAATTTAAACTGTCTCCTCTGAAGATTTATCTACCTCAGTGACAGCATTTTCTTCCTAGGCATGAAAGGGTTTAAAATTATGTAAGATTTAAAATTCTCTTGCTAGTTTAATCAGTTTCAACCAAGGATTCTCAACCTTTCTGAAGTGATGAGTCATTATTAGACTAACCAGTGCTGGCATCCAGTTGATACTTTATTATTATTTTTTTTTTTTTTTGGTTTTTGGGCCATACCCGGTAACGCTCAGGGGTTACTCCTGGCTATGTGCTCAGAAGTTGCTCCTGGCTTGGGGGACCATATGGGACACCGGGGGATCGAACCTTGGTCCGTCCAAGGCTAGCGAAGGCAAGGCAGGCACCTTACCTTTAGCGCCACCGCCCGGCCCCTGCTTTATTATTTTTTAATTTTTCATTTGCATAACTGTTTTCTCTGTTTAAAATTCTCAGGTAGGGAATGGTAGGGGCAATGATACCTCGGAACTTGAAAATGTAATCATCCCACATAGTCCACTGGTGTCCTCCAACTTCCACCCAGACGCCAAGCAAAAAGTCTCCCCATAAATTCTTTTCCTTCTACCAAATTTCAATGCAACTCTAGAAGGGCAGGCAGAGAAGGAAGGAGCCTTGATAGTGAATGTCAAGTATTTTCCAAAGAAAATAATTGTGGGACCAGAGAAAGTACAGCAGGTAGGACTCTTAACTTGCACGCAGATGACCAAAGTTCAATCCCAGTACCCCATATGGTCCCGAGTTGCCAGGATAATCTTCGAGCATAGGTGTGGCCCCCAATTAAAGAAAAAGAAGTTAATTTTAAGGCACATTCCTTTTATCTGCCTATTCTTTCAATGTTACTCTTCTGTTAAGAGAAATAGTGTTCCTCTGGTTCTCTTTTTTTCCTAGGAGTTATATTTTTTTCAAGTTAGTCAGGAATTCAGGATTTTAAAAATATGGGGTACTTCTAAATAGGCTGAGAATTCCTGGTGTAACCAAAAATTATGTGGTCTTAAACTTTTGAAATTTACTATTTTAGCCAGAATAAAGAACTTACTTTCACTCTGAAATATATTATGAAAGTTAGTATTTTTAAGGGAAAAGTACATAAACTACAAATATGCATCGCCGCACCACCACAGCATGCAAATTATCTAGAGTTCTCAATGGAAGCGTTTTAGAAAAAAAAAGTTTCTAAAAATATTTGGCAAAGCAATTAAAATTATTTGATCCTATATAAATTGAAATAAGCTTTGAACTTGATTGAAATAAGTAAAATATAAATAAAGATGTCCTATTAATAAAGAAAATGTTGACTTAGTAATAAATATTTATATTTTCCAGAGCTGATCCTTAAAATTCCAGTATTTTGGAAATTTTATCAGTAGAAAGGTGTCAACAAATTCTTTTCAGTTTTAGTTTTCTACACACTTTACTCATCAATATCAATTCACTTATCAGAGATGAATGGATCTGGCTTAAATATTATGCTACAAAAATAGAACTATCTGTGGGTCAATATCTTATAGACCCTAAATGATGAGGATCTAAGGGACTGGCTAATTTAGAGTAACAATTTTCCTTTTCTGTTGATTTATTTGATAGCATTGATGTACAGATGAGAATCTAATTGAGTTATAAATTAGAAATAGATACAGACACAATCATGGACAGATTCAAAAGGATGAAGGTGTGACTCAATAATACATCTAGTCAATTTCTGTAGCAGTATGAAGAAAGTTCAAACTTTTCTAGAATGTTCATATAATTGTTATCTGCCCAGGATCTGGATAAGTTTTTTTTTTTAAAGCTCATCAATAATGCATAATTTAGAATATTACTGTTGGGCCCTCATGCCTCACAGAAGCAGAATTTGGGTACTGTGACCTAGGAGCCAAGCCCTTTCAGACAGATTAGTTAGGGCAGCTCAATTCATATATGCACTTCCAACTGCGTAATATAAATCTGAAATTTTAGGAGATAAAACAAACACACACAAAAATCATTTTAAATTCTAACAAGAACATGAATCATCCCTTACTCTTGTGAATAAAAATTCATGAGTCAGAATAGCATGCAATTTTTTTTATTGTTTTCTAAGTCTATTTGTACACTTAATACTCTATGTTAACTTCATAAACAGTATACATACGACAACAATATTAAGCAGAATATACTCTCAGTAAAGAAACAAAATATTGCCTGAGAAATAATGACTAATTATACAATATTGAAAACTAATACCATAACTCTTAAACTGTTAAAACATTTCAATGATATCAATAACATATCTTTAAAAAACTGGTTAAAACATTTGTTAAAATCATGCAAAGTGAACACTTTATGAAAAATGTTAGCATATACTCAACACCAAGGTAATGAAAACAAATATAGCAATTACCAAGTGCAATCACTTGTTAAGTAAATAAATTTATGCATTAACTTAGTAAAATTAATTAGATGATAGTCATCACAAATATAACACTAACATTCAGGTAAGAGCACATTCACGATATCCACACGTATAATATTCTCTGTGACTGAGGACATACTGCCAAAATTAATTCCACATAAATTAAGCTAAAGTTCAAGAACAAAAGGAGCAATGCTTGGAGACAGGTACATGTCTAGTTTACTCAGTACTGAAATATGATCATTCCCTCTACTCTAACAATAAATGAAAAGTCACATCGGTGTAATCTTTTTTATCACATGTTTTTACTCTTTAAAAAAGTATTTTCTTGCATATGATCATTCCCCTTGGTCTAACTTAGGAATAGACAAAGTAAATAAACTCTGCTGTGCTACAGAAGATAATTATTTCACTTTATCTAGTTTCTTTGTCAATTGCCAGCTGCCAGTGACCTTCCTGATGTAACTGTCTCCTCATTTGCTCACTCCATAGTATTTATTATTGCCTGTTATTAGTAAGTTATCCTACATTTAATATTTTTCCTCTCATATTTCAATGGTCAATGAAAAATGGTGGAAACAAAATTTAATGAGTTAGAGCAAACCAGGGTGGGTTCTCAAGCAGATGGAAAATGCCTGAAGTCAGGTCTAGAAATTTGGAGACCAACCAGGTGACCTCCTTGTAAGGTCATGGTCCTTGCAACTAATGGCTAGTTATGGGACTTTACCTTGTGCATAAATGACTTACTTTCCTATCAATTCCCCTTTATCATATATTTTCTACTTGAAAAAGTTTAATATGAAATTTGTTAGTACATAGAATACTGGTTACTGGTCTTTAAATTATACTTTTTAATCTGTGGACTACTCTGTAAGTTTCCATTTCTATTTTGAATCTAAAGAGAGTAAAATTTACGTCTGGATCATCTAATTCCATGTTTTCTCTCAAATATTTGATAAGTAAATCTCCTACAAAAAGAGTCTCTAAATTCTTACTTTGTTTGGCAAATTAAGTCCTTTGTTTAATAATTTACTTGATTTATCTTCATTTCAGATCTTATCTCAAACATTTTTATGGGGTTATGTACCAATAAAGATCAAATTAACAGTATTTGAATTCTTAAGCTTCTAACTATAAGCATGGATGGTTGGGTGATAACCACTCTCTCCTCTAGTTTGCTTTATTGAATACTATGTCTCTTTAACCAAAGGTCTTCTCAGACATTATTATGACATATATACAGATAATATGCATGGACAGATTCACTATAAAACTCAATACGGTTCTACTTCTGCTTATTCTTCCTTAAAGAATGCTTTCTCTTTCCTCTCCAAAACCTGTACTCTCAGGAGAGGCTACTGCATGAAGCTCTGAAGAATCTTTTGAGAGCCTTGTGTAACTTGAACGCTGGCTTCGCTTATGTGCCATGCTTTTCAGATTTTCATTCTGAACAGAAGTTGAGGTGGAGCTGGAACTAGGCCTCAAAATGACCTGTGAAGTATCCCTAATTCCCTCCATTTCATCAAAATTCTGATTAGCTCGATTAGTGGGGGCACTGTTGTTGTTCAGGGTCACAGTACTGGGTGTACGATTCAGATTGTAGGCTTTCTGACACGATGGCCAGTTCTCCTCGGGGCTACTGGCTATTAAGCTACACTCGGAAGGGCTTTTCTTGTCTTCTGAGCAAATGGACATCCGAGCTATGATTGGGTCTTGCAGGCCACTCAAGCTATGTGGTATTCCCCTTTTTCCAGGATGGCTGTCGTCTTCAAGTTCTATGAGATTTGCCTTTTCAAGCTGGGCATCGTCAGCAGCTTCATTGTGAAGAGAGTGATTTGGAGAGCTTTCATTGGATCTCACTCCTGAATCAGATGAATCTTTTTTGTCAAGAAGGGCATCGGATAAATACTCTTTAGCTTTAATGAAGGTTCTAATGGGTTCAGCACTGTGTTCAGGAGACTTGGATGCTCTTTCTACTTTCCCGTCAGCCTTTTTATCTTTGTCATCTTTGAGCAGTGGAGTATTATCCGATTCTTCTGTTCCAGACTCATCTTCATCACTTGGAAGTTTTTGATAGCGCAGTCCACCTCCTTTAAGCTTCAAGTCTGTCTGGAAGAGACTAGACCTTTCTGAAGATTTCTTGCTGGAGAGAAGCTTACTGCCTGACTGATCAGATTTTTCATCTTCCTCAGTGATAGGATCCAATGGTGAGGCATCACTAGTAGAAACCCCTGATGATGAATAGTCTATAACATCTCCCCTCTTCATTAAAAATGCCTTCCTTCCATCATCTTGTTTTGGTTCACTGTCTTTACCTTTTTCTGCTTCTAGATTAGAATGAATAGAGCCCCCTGATGAACTCTGACCCATGTAATATGTACTATGTGGAGAAGATCTGCCACTAATTGTTGTAGACCCTGTTCCCCCTTCTAGCTGTGACATCTGAGCAATATATTCTCTATAGGCATCCCTATACTCAGCCTGCACCTTATCAGTAAGCTTTGAAATTTCAATACTGGAATCCTGGGAATTAAGACTCGAAAGACTTGGGGTTCTTCGAGTTTGTGACTGTAAAGACAAAAATAAAAATTAATTCAAATAAGCAAAAAAAGGGGCAAAATAAACATCTCAGCAGTATAAATGTGTATACTTTTTTAAATCCTCAAAATACCAAATTAATTTAAAGTTATTCCTCATAATATACTTTAACAAAAGCTGTGAATTATTTTAAAATCAGAAAGATTTATAATCTCAAACTTTTAAGTTTTTAAGATAGTCATTTTTATTGATAAAAATATAAAAATTTCTTTTAGAAAGAAAATATGCATTAACATATTCAAGATACTCAATCTTCATTGTACAACATAAAGTATATCTCAGATTATAATTCAGAATGGGAAGAAAATTCTTAAAGGAAGAGAGTATAGAAAGCAATAGAAAACATAAAAGGATTCAAGTAATCAGAAATGGAATGGAAGCCACTAGTCAGGTCCTGATTTTATTGCTAACAATTAATGGATTTAAGAAGAAAATGATCATCAAAAACTAATCTCTCTCTCTCTCTCTCTCTCTCTCTTTTTCTTTCTTTTAGTTTTTGGGCCACACCCAGTGATGCTCAGGAGTTACTCCTGGCTATGCGCTCAGACATCGCTCCTGGCTTGGAGGGACCATATGAGACGCCGGGGGATCAAATCACAGTCTATCCTAGGCTAGCACAAGCAAGGAAGACACCTTACCACTTGTACCATCGCTCCGGCCCCCAAAACTAATCTTTCTAATATTCTAATCCAAGATTGATTTACCCTTATGCCACTACTCTATTTTCACTTATCAATTTCTGAATATTCTAATCCAGAACTGATTTACCCTTATACCACTATTCTATTTTCACTTACCAATTTCTGAAATAATTTTATCAATTATCATCTCCAAAAGAATACAGTTCCTTAACAAAAGGGGGTGCTGCACCCAGTCTATAACATTTACACTGGAACTCAAATTATTTTCTGTATGATTATGTAAATGTAGCAATATAGCCTCCATAAATTAATATCTTTTTGGTCTCAATATGAAAATGACAATAATTACCTGCCAACTTAGATTACTATGACGTGGGGCACCCTCATCCAGGCCAAGTGTATTCAGTTCTTCAAAGCTGAAGTTCAGTGTGTAGGGCTGATTGGACAGCTCGGTATGAGGCAGTTCATTGTGCGAAGAATGACGAGCAGTTTCACCATGAGACACTGGGCCACTGTTGTTTTCACTCAGCAAACGTGGTTCTTCAGGGACCACTTGGTTCTCTGCATTTCTCATCTCTAGTACCTTGACAGAAAGTTAAAATAACATCAATATCCACATTAATGAATTGTATTTCAGAAGTTTTAGGGATTAACAACTTAGAAATGGGCAGTCACTCAATGGTAAAAGCATCTTTTAAGTAAAAACACTGTAATGGGAGGAAAAGATATCTCTGAACAGAATAGAATTCTGTTTGAAAGCATACAAATGAACATTTATAGTCGAGGGGGAGTTGGGGGTCAGAGAATGGACAATTGCTAAGAAGGACCATTAGAAATAAGGGAGACTCTAGCTTAAATGACTTGATAGGGATCCTGCTGGTGGAAAGCCTGGTGACCTCGGAGATGGTGGGGAATAAAGAATCTGATCAGATACCATGGTCCTACACACTGATTGACAGTTCTGCTGAATTAATTTCATGAGTTTTGCTAAATCTGACATAACCTACAACAAGGTTTAAATGCTTAAGACATTTCTGACCAGAATTAGATCAGAAGAAGCACTTTTCAGTTATAAATTATGTACAGTTGACAAACACCTCTTCCTAAATTTTCCAAATAAAATTCCCAAAGGGATTGTTGATTGCTGCTATTTATTCTGTATGAAATACTATATAAAGGTAGTAAGTAGAAAATAGTTTTTAGGTGTTTTTTTAAATATAGAAAATACAAATTTAGAGCATATTATCACTATAAGTTTAGACCATATAGAAAAACAACAGCATTTTTGTCTAATACAAGTCTAAAATATAAATATCTTACTGTGCTTCTAAAAAGGTGCCAGTCTCCAAAATTCATACTCATCTCTTTCTTCAGCTCATCAATGTTACACTGAGCTAATACACGACCATTTATGTTCGCCTGAATAAAAATATAAAGCCAAAAAAGAGTCAGACATTATAAAGTAACTTGTGATTAAGTATATTATAGTTATTTAAAGTCAATAAAAATTAGAAATATTAGTCAAAAAAGGCCTCTCATTCCATGTAATTAATATAATAAACAAGTTAAAATTTCACAACATAAGCCACTTCATAAAATCCAGACATTTCCCTGTGTGTGCGAAGCACTTATGAAAAACATTCATTTTCAAGAACCAATACTAACCCTTCCAACTTTGCCCCAAATACCTACCCTGTCACGTGCAATATAAAACATCAAATATGAAATGGAAGAAACATATGAGAACCTATGCCCATCACAGCATTATTAACTAAAGCCAAGATTTGGGAACATGTCAAGTGCCCAACAATAGAATAAAGAAGATGTGGCATATATACCTAATGCAATACTACTCAGGAAAAACAATCAACTCTTGTAATTTGCTGCAACTTGGATGGAATCAGAGGGTGTCAGAAGTAAATGATGAACAAATTAGTCATCCATATAAAGAATTAGAAAACCTCTAATGAAATAAACCCCAAGATAAGGTCAGCAGAGATGCAGTCTAAAGATGCAAAGGTAAAAGGAACTTGAAATAAAGATGGAAGGATGTTAACACTCTGGCACTGGGCATGGTACAAGTATAAAATATTAATACTGGTGAAAAAGAAGGAATGATGGAAAGGAGGAAGGGTGAGTGACTTGGCATAATGGACCTTTGAGTCCAGACTCAGTGAAAAGAAAACCACTGACTTATGGAAACAAAATTATCACAAAGGATATCCATTGGAGACTTCATTATTTCCTGATGTTACTTATACATCCACAGGAGAAAATCAGTTTGTACCTGGGAGAAGAACTGATGCTTTTGCAAACAGAAATCAAAACTCACAAGGTATGGAGGGATCTGAAAACTATTTGACTAGATATGTGTTAAGATTAAGATTAGTGGAACAGGTGACTGGCTTGACTGTATAGTGGGAGGATACTTGTATTGCATGTGGCCAACCCAGGTTTGATATCCATTACTCCGATATAGGCCCCTAAACCTGTCAGAAGTGGCCCTGAGTGCAGAACCAGGAGTAAGCCCTGAGTACTGCAGGGTATGGCCCTCAAAAAAAAAACAAACAAATGAAAGTTTAGTAGAATAGTATTTGTATTTCTTTTGAAAAAATTAAAAGTCATCATTTAAGCAAACAAGCATTAGACACTTGCAATAATATGCCTTTATTAGTCAGATATAAAAATATGCTTAATGGAAATATCTATTATAACTGGGACTTATATTTTCCTTGCAATAAATGTACAACTTTGTGGAAACTACTAGACTTGAAAGAATGGGACCTAGGAAGTAATAAACTTTCTCAATGTAGCTTTGTAAACCCTAAGAGGTTTTTATCAAAAGAGGGCCCAGAGTGATGGTGCAGAGGTAAGGTGTTTGCCTTGCATGACCCAGGATGGATTGTGGTTCGATCCCCCAGCGTCCCATATGGCATATGGTCCCCCAAACCAGGAGTGATTTCGGAGTGCAGAGCCAGGAGTAACCCCTGAGTCCGCTCCCCCAAAAGAGGTATGATCATAAGTCCTGTTAGGCATGAAAATGAGATTATTTTTATCAAATAGGAAATAAAATACAAGGATGGATTTTTTTGAAAATTATCAAGTCACTAATGCAATTAAAGAAAATGTAGTAGGAGGGAAACCTTTAAATTTCTATGTTGTAACTTGAAAAATATGAATGACTGTTTATTTAAATGTGAAATTTCAAAGCTTTTATCAAGATATTTCATCAAGACATTTCTCATCAAGAGTATTTTAATTTATACTTTCACTTTTCCAATAATACAATATACCTTTTAATTTTATTTGCCAATTTTAGGAAATATAAGTTAGGACATGAAATGGTAATAATTAGGTTTCCATTTCCATTTAATTTTCCCATTTCAACAGAGGACCCATCTTTAAGAGGCTAAACATAAAATGTTCACTCTTCATAAAGCCTTTGTTCCCTACCCTCACCTTATCTCGAGCCAGCAGGTACATGTATACATTACCTTTTTGATTGTTGCACAATACTGAGGCAGCATACTCTGGTCCAACCCTTCTATTTGTTTCAGCTTCTCACAAACTGCATCCACATTCATTGAATTCAGTGATATCACTGGTCCTGAGGCTGGGCCTGATCCCTAGATAAGTCATATGAAAATTAGATGTGAGGAAGAGCAGTTGATGGCAGACATAAAGTCAAGTGCCAGAAAAACATACTATGAGTTACTTTGATAAATGACACATTTTCAAATGAAGTGAAAACAAAGAATGTGTATAATATTGTAAAATGCCAAGCGGAAATAGATGTAGCTATTGCTCTCTCTGAATGAGTAGCTTGTTTTCTAGAGGATACAACATAATAATAAAGGCCACTTTTTGAATACAGTGAATATGACCTAGAGTCCTAGACAGTGCCAACCTCTCAAATGTTCAGTCTAATCTATGATTTAATAGGTCTTAATACAGGAAGAACAGGGTTTTTTTTTTAGAAAGGAAGAAAATAAATGATTTTTATTCCATTATAAAATTACAAAAGGCTAAACTACAAAATAATTTTAAAGGTGCCTATACTAAAGAGCTGATAATGTGTCAGAGACTACCTAAAATTATACCAATACTGAAGCTTTAACTCTTTTTTTTTTTTTTTTTGGTTTTTCGGGCCACACCTGTTTGATGCTCAGGGGTTACTCCTGGCTAAGCGCTCAGAAATCGCCCCTGGCTTGGGGGGACCATATGGGACACTGGGGGATCGAACCGCGGTCCTGATCCTTGGCTAGCGTTTGCAAGGCGGACACCTTACCTCTAGCGCCACCTTGCCGGCCCCAAGCTTTAACTCTTAATTATACTTTATGTCCAAGGGATCTAGACTCCCCTCAACAATCTATACAATAATTATGTACACAAAATAAAAGTATTACTTCTTAAACATGTGAAGTGAGTATTTCATTACGATTTGGTTTCATTTCAAGTAAAAGTCAAAATACTGAACAATTCTGGTACTCAGAAGAAAAAATTTCTGAATGTGATAGTGACAAAGAAGTATTTGACTGTGAATCACCCAAAGTACAGATGTACAGATGTACAAATATTGAGGCCTAAAGAGATTGACTATAAAGCCATGGGGGAAAAAAAGCCAAAATGGTCAATGTGGACCAGAACCCTAACATTTTCACAACCACCCATTCTCTTTATTCTGATTGTCTATTTTTTCTTTTTTCTTTTTGGGCCACACCTGGTGAACGCTCAGGGGTTATTCCTAGCTATGTGCTCAGAAATCGCTCCTGGCTTGGGGAACCATATGGGATGCTGGGGGATGAAACTGTGGTTAGTCCTGGGTTAGTGTGTGCAAGGCAAATGCCCTCCCACTTGCGCCACCGCTCCAGCCCTCTGTCTATTTTTTTTTGGGGGGGGGAGAGTCACATCCGGCAGTGCTCAGGGGTTACTTCTGGCTCTACAGGGTTACTCCTGGTTCTATGCTAGAAATTGTTCCTGGCAAGCTCGGGGGACCATATGGGATGCCAAGATTCGAACCACCATCCTTCTGCATGCAAGACACCCTACCTCCATGCTATCTCTCCAGCCCCCTGACTGTCTATTTTTGAGTAGAATAGAAACTATAGACAAATGAAGTCAAGTAGCAAAGATAATTCTGTTTTTAAAAATTAATTTAAATTGCTACTGCAATTTAATAATTCTGATAATTCATAATTATCAGTACATAAGTAGATTACAATATTCAAACTACCTCCAGTCTGTTGCTAAAATGTATTCCTAAAATGAAAGCATAATACTTAATTATGAATTGATATGTGTACACACATAATTTAAACAAAATATATGTAATACTGCATGTAAATATAAATAGAACTAGGAAATGAGATATATTAGCAGATTGGGACATTAATTTTATGAGAGTTAGGAGGGCCTTAGCAAGCTTATTAAGACAGGCTCATCAAAATCTAGAAATTAATAACTTGGGATATACTACACTAATATATTTATTCAATGTCTGCTTTAAATTAATATTTTAAATTTAAATTTAAATTAATATATATTGCATTATATATATTCTCTCTATATATTCTATATATAGTATGCTATATATTATGTGATTTGAGATTCAATTACTTTAAAATACTAAAAGCAAAATACATTTTTACTGAATTTAGTTTTCATATCCCTAGACACAGTTCTATTTTCTGCCTAGATGAATATAGATAATATTTAGTGTTAATTATATACTATCTATTAAGGAAAATTTAAATGTTTTTCTGAATTTTTAATAACCATACTTATTTAATGATTTCTTTAACTCAAAACAGCTTTACTGAAATATCTACCTAATTCATAGAATCCAATGAATCTTAATATATGTACATAGTTGTGAAACCATTGCCACATTATTTTTAGATTGTTCTTTTAGTCATAAATGAAAACTCTTGTTCCCATTGAAGTCATTTCCCATCTCTTACAACATGCACTCCTAGCCCTGGACAATTTACTTTTCATTTCTATCGACTGGTCTATCCTGAACACTTGATAATATGAAGTTACACTATATGTATATGAAACAGCTTCTTTGACTTAATATGTTTTCAAGGTTAAACCATATTAGAGCTCAATATTCTTTTTTTGGGGGGGGGCACACCCAGTGACACTCAGTAGTTACTCCTGGCTCTGCGCTCAGAGATCGCTCCAGGCTTGGAGACCATATGGGACGCCAGGAATAGAATCCCCCATCCTGGGTCAGCCGTGTGCAAGGCAAACACCGTACCACTGTGTTATCGCTCTGGCCCCAGAGCTCAATATTCTTAATTGCTAAATAATATTTATCATTTACATGATAATACTGTATTTTTTGCCATTGCGATTTGTACTACATAATATATTTTTGTTTTCCAACATGTCTCCTCTCTAAACACATTTATTTAGGTTCACATGTCCTTGGTTCAAAACTCAGAAAAAAATCTGATCATATAAACAAATAACAATCACACTGGATTATAACTCATCGGATTAAAATTAACATCAGTGAGACCACAGTGATATAAACAAGTAAATTTGAAATTTTTTTCAGATAGAGTTCCAAGTAATAAATGTAGAAGAGAGAGAGTTCCAAGTAATATAAATATAGTAAAATTAATGGCAGGATGTATAAACAGAAATAAGATATTTTTCAGGGTTTATATTTTGCAAAGGCAAAAATGAAAGGTTATAGTGTTGGGCTGGGACTATGACTCAGTGAATGAGCACTTGTATTGGATATGTGAGGTTGAGTCTGATCCCAGGAACACACAGACAAAATTCACAGTGAAACTTTGCAGGCAACACCTTAACAAAGTGATCAAGGTCAGCATTACCTGTGGTGAGACTCAGGAGCACCAGACACTGTAATATGATTCCTGAGAGCAGCGGAGCATAATTACTGGTGTTTCTCTCACTAACGGTATTTATTTACCTTCTAGTCAAGATAAAATTGTAACAATCATAAAGAAATCGTTTACAGAAGCCAGCAATGTAGCTTGGTGGTCCAACACTTGCGTTGTATGTGTGAAGTCCTGGGTTCAGTCCCTGGCATCATCCCACAAATATGACCAGTATTCTCCAAATGTGTTACTTAAGGTCACAGAGAACAAGGAAAGACTAGTTATTCACCAAAAATTAAAGAACACTTTTTTGTTTTTGTTTTTGGGGTCACATCCAGTGGCGCCAGTAGTTACTCCTGGTTTTGCACTCAGAAACTGCTCCTGGCAGCCTTGGGGGACCAAATGAGATGCCAGGGGATTGAACCCGGGTCCATCCTGGGTCGGTTGCATGCAAGGCAAACGCTCTACCACTGTACTATCGCTCCGCCCCATATAGAACTATTAAGGAAAATTTCCGTAATAAGAAATAAATAAAGATAGATAGTTGATAGATGGATGGATGGATGGATGGATGGATGGATGGATAGATAGATAGATAGATAGATAGATAGATAGATAGATAGATAGATAGATAGATAGATAGATAGATAACTCATTTGGGTCCTAGGCCAGCAAAATTAAACGAGTAGAAAAATTGGTAAAGTGCAACAAAGTCTGTAGTTGCGGTAACAGCACTGTACCAATTTTAATGCTGGTTCATGGGAAATATATTATAGTTACAAAGATGTTAACATAAAAAATACCATTTATATATATATGTGTATATATATATATATATATATATTTTTTTTTTTTTTTTGGTTTTTGGGCCACACCCAATGATGCTCAAGAGTTACTCCAGGCTATGCGCTTAGAAATCGTTCCTGGCTTGGGGATGCCAGAGGATCGAACCGTTGTCCGTCCTAAGCTAGTGCACGCAAGGCCTTACCACTTGCACCGCTGCTCTGGCCCCATTTTGTATATTTTAAGTCTATAATTATTTAAGGTTTTACTTTAATCATAAAACTCCTTAGTCTTTATGCAAAATCTAAAAGTATAATAAATAAATAAGAACAGATTAGCTCTTATCAGTTTAGGGAGAAATACAAAATATTCAAGCTCTTTATTTCTACAGAGAATGTGAAAATTCATATTTATAAAGGTACTACTCCTTATCTAAAATAGAAATAACACAAAATTTTATTTTCATCATCCTTTTAAGCCTTACATTTTAGCAACATTTTTTAGCCTCACCTGGTGGTGCTCAGTGGCTATTTCTGCTCTGTACTCAGAAATTACTCCTGGCAGGCTCAGGATCCCAAATGGGATGCTGAGGATTGAACCTAGACAAATGTCCTATCCATTGTGCTATCGCTTTGGCCCCATTTTATCAATTCTTAAAAATATTTGTCCCTCATTGAGTAAAAAGAAGTCTCAGAATGGCTTCTAGAAACTTCATAAGGCAGACACTCATATATAAACGTAAGATCTCTTTAATTTCATTAAAACTGTAGTTCAAATCTTGATCACATGGGGTTTATCACTGTATAGGGAGAATCATCAATAAATTATAGAGGTGCTTCTTTGGAAAGAAAAAAATTATAATTGCCTGCAATAATATGTTATAAAATAATCTTGAAACCAGCTAAATCTTATAACCAATGTAGTAGTTATGAATGAAAATATAAAAAATAAAAAGAAATATGGTAAGTAATGTATTTTTTAAAAAGACTAATGTAAAAAGTAAAAAAAAGAACCTTAAAAACCTAATTATAGATTTTGACAATATGTAGAAAGGTATTACTTTAAAATTTATGCATTCTTACTTAAAATTTACCTGTTTAAGTCAACTATCTCTCAATTTATAAAAAATTTTTCTAATACAAACAATTTGAATACAGATGTTAGTTTAGACAGTTAAATATAAACTTCAAAATTTATACAAATCAGAATTTTTAGGTAAAAATCAGGCTAACCCAGTACATTTAAATTACATTGATGTGACTATGAACTTTTATCTTGTAAGTAGACTACAAACAATATTTGAAACACTGTCATCTTTAGTAAGTTTATTACATAAGCATAGAATTCATTAGTGAGAAATGGGTGCCATGCAAATGCTGAAGCAGCTATTAAATAAAACCAAAAGCATTGAGATGAGCAGATTTAAAACAGCCCAGCAGCTAGTTGTCAATGGTTGCTTCTAATAGCCTAAAAGGAAAAGTATGATTTCACTGAAGTTTCTGTGCCTGTCTCTGTTTGTTAAACCCAGAGTCACACAGCTTCAAGGAAGGAATCAAACAAAATGAAGGACAGGAGTTTAAAGTAAATCATTAAACACACACATCTGATAATCATAGGGAGAACTTTCTTATTTTTTCCCTGACTTTACAGCAAACACAGCATGGAATAGTCACATAGATGAATATGTTTTAATCTTATTAATACTGCTGTTAACTTTAAATAGACACTATAAAATTATATTCTATTATATATATAATATAATATATATTGTATTCTATTAAAAAGATAACCCATGGGTCATATATTCAATAAGAAAATCAATTTTCCATGAAAAGTCAATAAATTATTGTATACAAACTTAAAATTAATTTTAAAGTATTCACTCTGATTAAAGTGACTAAAGTTAAATACAATAAGTATTTAAATACTTGAAATTCACATAAAATCAAATAAAATAAACTTAAAAAACCTTAGGAGCCTTCCAATGCTCTAAAACATAAATGCAATTATCTGGATACTATCATTAATATCTACTCAGCCATGTAGATTTAAAAAACTAACTCAAAGTAGGCACCACTGATTTATTTTTCTCTACTTATTAAATTGATGGTAAATATTTTTTTAAAATTAAAAATAATTTAGAGATGATCATATGGACTGAAATTAATTTGCAACACTTTTTAGTACAATGAAGTCTTTCCTGACCTAATGTTACAGATTTTTAAAACATTCAATATCTAGAGTAACTCATCGAAGAAATGTCTTAATCTCAATCTGACTTCAAAGAAATTTTTTCTATATCTTTTTAGAGACTTACTTATCAAAAAAGGTGTGCTAATGAAAAATATATTTTTTTTGGTGTTTGGGTCACACCTGGCAGCACCCAGGGGTTACTCCTGGCTCTATGCTCAAAAATTGCTCCTGGCAGGCTCAGGGAACAATATGGGATGCCGGAATTCAAACCACTGACCTTCTGAATGCAAGGTAAACACCTTACCTCCATGCTATCTCTCTGGCTCCGTGCTAATGAAATTATAGTAACAACATACTCAAAACACACACACACAAAAAACTATTGTTAACCTAGTTCGAAAATGTAACTTCTTAAACTACATGAGTAATAATACAGTAGATGAGGATTAGCATTACATTTAATTTTTTAAAAGGCACTAAATAACTGCAATGAATATGATTTTTTTTAAACTTTTAGTTATACTCATGGACTTCAATGATATTACTGCAATATCTTATTTCAGTAAAAAAATTTTCAAATTATACTTTATTAAAATTTCAAAAAAAAAAAAAAGGGGGCCGGGAAGGTGGCACTAGAGGTAAGGTGTCTGCCTTGCAAACGCTAGCGTAGGACGGACCACGGGACTGCGGTTCGATTCCCTGGTGTCCCATATGGTCTCCCCAAGCCAGGAGTGATTTCTGAGCGCATAGCCAGGAGTAACCCCTGAGCATCAAACAGGTGTGTGACTCAAAAACCAAAAAAAAAATTTTTTCAAAAAAGAAATTCTCTTGAGTTGATTTCTGCACAGACATCCAAGTCAGAAATGAATAAACTTTTCAGTATATTATTAAAGGAAAACAAACCAATATTGAGACAAAATAACTGAAATGTGCCGGGGGGTGGGGGGAGAGATAGGACAAGAGTTAGAGTTAGTGTTTGCCGTACATGTAATCAACCCCAATTTGATCCCTAGCACCACATAAGGTACCCAAGCACCACCAGGCGTGATCCCGAACAAAGAGATGAGTAATCATGAATATAGTCAGGTATGGCTCCATGAAGGGTGGGAAGGAATAGAACAGGACAGAACAAGACAGGATGGAAAAGGAAAGAAAGGAAAAGGAAAGAAAAAGATAAAAAAAAAAAGAAGCAAAGAAAAGAGAAAAGAAAAGAAAAAAAGAAAAGGAGAGGGCCTTCTAAAGTACCTCAAAAAGTATGAGTCAATCAACCCACACTGAGAGAATCTTCCTAAAGCAGATAGGAAGAACCTGTTCAAAGTCTGCAATCTAAATTCAAGTTGAATGTCTCTCCAATCCTTACCCTTGGTATCTTTAACATTCGCATCCAAGTCTGGTCCTGAACAATGAGAGACAGCTTGATTTGAACATATATTTGTTTGTAAACAGGTTAGAAATTCTAAACCAGTGGTGGAAATAAAAATTATCTACAGATGAGTCCCATCTTTTAGTTTTTCTTTGTTCCTTTACTAATATTTAATTGGCTGATTCACTAACTGATCAATGAGTTTAATGGATCCAGTTTAATGAATACTAAGACTTTTGCCATTTAACAATACCTTTATTTTTAATTGAGTAGCTTTAATCAATTTCCAACAGTAAAAGTAATAGCAAAATGGAAACAAGGACACTATGTTAGCACTTGCCTTTGTGATCCTAAAGTTATTTATAATTAAATTTTATGCTCATTAATTTCAATGAGGTATAAGTTGTATAAGAGTATCATCAAGTAACCTCTGGATGTGAAGGCAAAGCAACCACTTAGCACTAATCATTCGTTTGACAATGCTCAGAATTCATCAGATTTCATTAACGCGAGCAGGTTTTTCACCTATTTTGTTCATTTTGCCTTTACACTAAAATACCTCCCAGTAAATATTCAGTAAATTTGCTGAACCAATGAGTGGTCAACAGTAGTCTTTTATACTCTATGCTAACTAATTCAAGGAAAAACAGAATTAAAAACTATTATAGGGACCTGGGAGATAACTCAAAGGGCTGGAACACATGCCTTGCTTGCCCAAGTTCCATCCCTGGTAGGACATGGTCCACTGAGCCCACACCACTGGCCACCACTGGTGGTCTCTGGGTACCATTAACCCATAGAGGTGAAGAATTTTCAGAACACTAGGGGAAAGAGCCCCTTTCCTCCCATTGAAGTGACATGCTGCAACACATCTTCCTCTGAATCAATACTTTTCAGTCAAACACAAGTTGCCACCATGAATAATATATCATATCCTAAATAAAAACACTACAATTCTCACAAACTCTTTGAAATACTATCACAAAATGTCACTAATGAGGCCTGACTGGAGAAAGGCTCTTCATAATGGGCTCTTCTTTTCACAGATATTTTACATTCATTGCCAGGGTCAAACCATGCCAGCTGCAGGCATGGCAAATGCCTGAACTGTCTCACCAGCCCTCAATTAATTTCTGAGCTCATCTAAACTGATTTGCACTCTTCAAACTAAAGAGACAAAGGTTATTTAACATACAATAGTTTTAGTTTCTAAGTCTCAAAAGCTCCACAGAATTTAGTCCTTAGAATAATAATAATAATTAGTAGTAATTTCTAAAAGAATGCTAAGACTCAGTAATCCTAAATCAGAACTATGAGGCAGTTTGCTTTTTTCTAAATGAAGTTGAATATCTGAAAAATTAAGTAATTATCCAAAGAAAAATTAAGGCTCCGAGACTATTTAATGTAAAAGAGTCCATATTTGAAATTATGCTCAGAATTAATAGGAGCAAAGAAGGTTGCATGAAACAGAAAAATAGGCTGATATGGGACACTCAGATTATAATGCCATGTCTAATGCTGCTGTGAACCTGAGAGTCTGCACAGATTCTCAAGTCTTTAATGTCCATCTGGACAATGCATCTGGGCTAGATCATGAGAGATCTCACTGAGAGACCTCAAGAGGAAAGTCAAATCAAAGGTGGGGGCCAGAATTCTCTTGGAAGTTCAAATGAAAATGTTTTCTTACAAAGAGGCTTCTCTGCATTAAAAGTTGAAGAAAAACAAAACAGGAAACCTAGTCCTATCTAGCAATCTGGGTCCAATATTAATACTTTCCTCCAATTTTACAAACTTGGAATATATTTTCCCTTTTTATAAACTTGTAGGAAAATATAGCTAGCTTAGAACGTTACATTTTATATCTTTAATTTTGTAAAATACTTAAGATTCATAATTTATTTGAAAACTCTGGGCTGGCTTTCACAAATGATAATCACTATAATAATCTACTCTTTATGTGAGGAAGTCAATTTTTTTTAGAAATAATTTGCTTTGGGGCCGGCGTGGTGACGCTAGAGGTGAGGTGTCTGCCTTGCCAGCACTAGCCTAGGACAGACCGCGGTTTGATCCCCCAACGTCTCCCAAGCCAGGAGCGACTCCTGAGCACATAGCCAGGAGTAACCCCTAATCATCACCGGGTGTGGCCCAAAACAAAAAAGAAATAATTTGCTTTATAAAGATTTCAATTTCTTATGGTTAAAAAGATGGGTTCACCTGCACTGAAAAGACTATGTGGTCAAATCTTTAACATCTGACATTTTTTGTGTGCATTTTTTATTCATTGTTATTTTTTTGTAATGACAAGACAAAAATGTATGGCTTCTTACTTATCATTGAACAGCTATGGTCAGAAAGTGTTTAATATAGGATACCATTGAATAAACAGCAGTGAAATTGATCTATGGTCCTGTTATAGCAGAAAAATACAAAATTTTATAGTATAGCAGAGGAAAGCAATGAAAGAATAAATAATTTTCATGTAGTTCTGAGTTGGTGCAAGAACTCACACTATGATCCCATGTATAGATACTTTTTCCTATTTCCACCACCACACTGTGTAGTTTTAACTAGTTGTCTACAAAACAAATTTTATATTCTATTGTCATTGTTAGTTTTTTTAAAGCAAAGAAAGCTTAGTAAGCAGCTATAATTTACTAGGCAGATCATAAAACTATTTTTTACTATTGACATGTACTAATTGTATGGTTACATGGCTAAACGAAGGCACTAATTAATACAAAGCACCTTTACTCTTTGCTATTGGGCTTCTAAACACATCTTAAGAATGGCATTATTTCCCATTCCCAAAAAAAAATCTTCAAAATTTGATGAATATTCAACAGTGGAAGTGAACAAAATCTAGATATGTTTTATTTATTTTTGTTTTGTTTTTTGGGTCACATCCGGCAGAGCTCAGGGTTACTCCTGGCTCTGTGCTCAGAAATTGCTCCTGGCAGGCACGGGGGTGGGGTGGGGTGAGGGACCATATGAGATGCTGGGATTTGAAGAACTGTTCATCCTAAACAAATGCCCTACTGCTGTGCTATTTCTCTGGCCCCAAGACATGTTTTAATTACAATTGTGTGTATACATTTTTTTTTTTTTTTTTGGTTTTTGGGTCACACCCAGCAGTGCTCAGGGGTTACTCCTGGCTATCTGCTCAGAAATAGCTCCTGGCAGGCACGGGGGACCATATGGGACACCGGGATTCGAACCAACCACCTTTGGTCCTGGATCGGCTGCTTGCAAGGCAAACGCCGCTGTGCTATCTCTCCGGGCCCGTGTGTATACATTTTTAAGCAGGAGAAGAACTACCACTTTAACTTGTTTAGGTCATGAAGATCATCAAATTTTTCAGATAATCTGATTATCTGACGTTTATTGAAGAATCTTCACTCAGATTATTATATCGCAAGCATGAATCTACATAGTAAAGGCAACACTAAATCTCATCTTGCATGTAGTGGGAATGATCCTTGAACTCAAGTAAAATCAATACCCCAAACAGACTTATGGTTTGCTCCACCTATCACTCTCAGATAACTGAAGATATTCATACACTTAGCTAAAATGTACATGATTTTAAAGACATTTTAACCCCACAAAGAAAACATAAGAATGGTTTTCTTTCTCTAATATGAATTCAAAGAAAATTAAATTTAAAAATTGCAGTCTACTCATATTCACATTTTAAGAAAAATTTGGATGAATTTGAAATGTAGATTTCAGAGTATTAATTCTTCCATGTCCTATTTCATGTAGTTTTAACCTGAGGATGCGGCATAACATTTTTTAAATAAAGCAGACTTTAAAATATAAACTATTGTTAAGTTCCCCACTGAGTAAATGGAGATTTATTACATCTTTATCATTTTAAAGTACTAAGTATTAAATAATGAAGTGATTTCCTATATAAATCTATTAATTTAAGAAACCTATATTAATGTATTAGGCAAAAAAAGTTTAAATAATTTCTTTTACATGGTGAGCTAATTTTATATGAAAAGTTTATTTATGAACTATGGATACTTTAACCTAAAAATGAGTCATAATGATCATAACCAAACTAAGGCAATTGATCTTGGACACGCCCTTTAGATAGTCCCACTTGGCAGTAAACTGTAGAGCCTGGACATGCCCCCTATCATGCTGGCATAAAAGAAAAAACTTGAACTTACAGGAGAGGGGGTTCAGAATAGTGACCAGAGCAGTGCCTGCTGGCCTGCAGTGGGCCAGAGATAAAGCATCGGAGAAATGCTGTCTGCTTTGCATCTATTCACTTTTCTTTCTTCTTTGAACCTAGGCCTCCCCCAGCCACTTCTGGTCAGCAAATTTCCACCTAACTCTCCATCCCACTCTCTGAAACCCCTGGGTGGCAGCAGGCCTCAGACTCCAGGAGGAATAATATATAAACTTAGTTTCTTCTCTTTTTTCTCTTCCCTTTCTCTCTTCTTTCTCTCTACTTTCGCTCTCTCTCGCTCTCTCTCTCCTCCTCTCTCACCCTTCTCCCCCAGGTGGGTGGTCACTACATATTGGTGGTCCCCACGCATCAGCTGGGCTCCACAGGCCCTTGCAAGCCTTGTAGCACCAGACCCTGGCAGCCTTGGGCCTCTGCAGCATACAGCCCTGCAGCCCTGACAGCCTTGGTCCCTGCACCAATGCACCAAACTAATTTAATCTAGCTAGACTATCAGGCTCAATGTTTATCAACCAGGATCAATATGGCCCTCTGTGGCCCAAGGATATTCCAAGGAGGCCACAGATGGAATCACATAAACATGGGGGTATGGCATGAGACTAGGAAGCCAACTGGTAGGAGAGTGGGGAGCCAGAGCAAGGAACAAGGTCGGAAAGGGGGTTCACATAACAAAAAGGTTGAGAATTACTAATCTAACTCATACTCTGAATAATTAAAAAATTCCATGTTTATAGTAACTGTATATTGAAGAAAAAGTAGTCAAAAGTGAAAACTTGGTAGGAGCAATAACACAGTGAATAGAGCGCTTGCCTTGCACACAGCCAACCTGGGTTCCATCTTAGCAACCCATGTGGTCCCTTGAGCACTGCCAGGAGTCATTCCTGAGTATAGAATTAGGAATAATCCATGAGCGTCACCAGGTATATGCCCCAAACCTTGAAAAAATGGTAACATTTTGTTCTTTAATACTAAGAAACAAATATCATCAGCATCAGGAATGCTCCTGATAGCTGCTGGAAAACTCTTTTATTTGTTTGACAATTAAAAAAAAAATCTATCCCTTGGCACTGCAACAGGAAAAAAGCAGGACGATATAAAAGAGTAAAGTGAAATATTAGCTTTTCAATTAATCTACAAACTATGAGTATTAGTACTCAGCTACTCTGCACAAACTGCCCATCACACAGCAAATGCAGTTAGTGAACTGCAGTAATTACAATTAAGACAGTTGTTACTGCCAAAGAAGCGATGAGAAGCTTGCACTCCACGCCACAAGACTACTCTGTTACCCTCGAGGAGTCTGTGGGTGAAGAAACCCCCTCAGCAGCATCCTCCTTGATAACCTCCTAATAACACAAAACAAGAGTGTTGGTAAAAGGGGAAGGGATGAAGCTGGATGAAGATGAGGAATGAACATGATGTTAAAATAATAATAATGATGATATATAACACTGAAATCTGTATGTGATTAGAGTCTTCCTTCAAATGACATTTAAATTTAAAGAGCCCTTTGACTTCTAATTTATAAAAAATTATTAAAAGGAATTTTCTTCAAGTTATTAAACTATTTATAAAGAGTAGCCAAAATTTTAAGCACAAATGTACTTTGTATTCCTCTAGACTCAGTACATTTGAATAATTTTCCTTATTCTATTTACTGTCTGTCATTAATTAAAATTTTCTTTCACTATATATCTCTAATTTTCATGGCACAGGATTTATATACATATATCATCTTAATTTTCTTTTCAAAGTTGATAGCATATGTAAACATTTAGTCTTAAGAGTTTTGATTGTAAATCTAACACTTTTGGTTATAAACCAAAGTGGATACTTTGGTTGTAAACCAAACTGGACATAAATTCACTGAGGCTTCTTACTCATTGTTTATCTTCCATTTACCAGATATGAAGACAAAATATCTTTTATGTTAGTCATAGCTATGCTTCTTATTTATAAAGTAAGTAGTGTACTTTAGCTACAGAAAGGAAAAACCCAAACTTGTAGTACTATCTATATTTCTTACTATATTATTACTTAATTACCCTTTTTAATACTTACTAGGCCACTGCTTTGATCTCTGGGCAAATTCGTTTTTACTGATGGACGTGAGATGAGATGTTGGGTACTGCCAGGGTAATACCTTGGCGTATAAAGGTATGGGGCAAAGAATGGCTATGGAAAAAACACGTAACAAAAGAAGGGGGTAAACAGTTATAGAAATCAAAGAGTAATGAGATTTATCAAATGAAATTAACCAATAATACACAACTCCAAAATTTTAATGCAAATGACAAAACAAAACAAAAAAAACACTTACATGCTCTAAGACATGAAACACAAATTTAAGACATTTATATTTAAATTTTATATTAATCACTTAAGCTTTAATTTAAAGCAAAAAAAATTTCACCTTTAATTTGACAAGTTTCTCTTTTCCTTTACCATTTTATATAACCATTTCTAAGTTATTTACAAATATTAACTTGGAATCTTAAATAAATACTGTTCCTTATCAAAAAGTGTTAGTCTTAAACCAAAAAACATATTATATGAAAACATCCTGGCATAAATTAAAGAAGTACTCTACTCCAAGTTTCTGTGTTTTTACTTCTAGTTATATTTTACACTAGTTATTGAGGTTTTTAGTTTTAAGGATAAAAGGACAATTTTCAGAGACTCTATACTTTAAGAGTTTATACTATTTCCTTAAAATGCAAGTATATAAAAAGGTATGAAATATATTGTTGGTATTTATAACTATAGCATTTATGACCATTTCCTATTAAATAACATTTTATGGAAAAAACACAAAAATTAAATTGATTAAACTTCAATTATAATCAAGTAATACTATTCCTTTCTTTCTTGTTCTTTTATCTGATAGCCAATAACACCTGGCTCCTATAAGCAGAACTCCCTAATATTATCCTACATTTTAAAACTATAACTGATAATATAGGTTTAATGAACTAATGCAGACATCTACATTATTTTAAACAGCAATATAAATTATTGTATTAGATTTAACAAATGGAACATTTGTTCATAAACAAATAAGCAGATCCCCTTGAAGCATGAGAGAGTCACTGCTCAACAGGTGGAGTCTACTTTCTTATCAAGATAAGAGTAAAAGAAAAACAATCTCTAATATTCAGACTCAAGTAAGAGCTAGGACCTGTTAAAATTCAAAACAATTTTGCTTTAGATAAATAACCTACTTTAAACTTCTCACTTTTCTTATTGTACAAAGCAGTAATAGAATCATAATTATTGCAAAGCAATAATAGAATCCATAAACAGAGCAGTTTTGTCACTTTCCAGGAACAAATTCTTAAAATGAATGATTCCTCGCACTTCCTTACCCTGTTGTAGAACGGATGCTGAGGTCCTGTCATACCACTGTAATAGCTGCTGTGAGGCTGTGGAGATACAACCCCGCCTCCAAAAGGCCCATTGAAGGAAGTAGAGGAAGAACAGACAGACGGAGCCTGACTGTATCCAGACGGTGCTCTTGCAGGAGCTTCATGTAAAGATAGAGCAGGATATGCAAGTCCTCCGATATTAATCTGGTCTCTGGCAGCACGAACATCTAAAAGATTAAATTATACCCCATAAGGCAAAAGAAAATAGAACATAGCTAATTAGTACAATTACTACTTCCTCTAGTTAGCAGACAGAAATGTGATTTTATCACTCCTGACAAGGATTCCAACTGTCTTAAAAGAAATAGTCAGGGTATCTTAAATATTTCAAACATCTTTACATAAAAACTAAATGAAAGGAGGCAGAAGAGAGAAACTGGAGCAATAGTAGATGGGTAAGACGCTTGCCTTGCATGTAGCTGTCCAGAGTTCATTCCCTGGTACCCCAAATTCCTGAGTGCAGAACTAGAAGGTCACATCAGATATGGTCCAAACACCCCCTCTCCCACAGAAAAGGGGGACAGGTTATGGGGCTAGAGAAAGTACCAAAGGCAGGGTTCTTTCCTAGAAGGAAGTTTGACCCTATTTCAATCCCAGGAACAACTGAGCCCTGCCAGGGAGTAAATTTGAGAATTGCCAGGTGTGATTCAAAACCAATCAGTCAAACAAAAATTTGTATAAATGATGTAAAAACCCTAACATACTATTTGAAGTTATGGCATCTGGATTCTTCTTTTTTTGGTTTTTGGTGTTTGGGCCACACCTGGTGATGCTCAGGGGTTACTCCTGGCTTATCGCGCTCAGAAATTGCTCCCTGGCTTGGGGGACCATATGGGATGCTGGGGGATCAAACTGCGGTCTGGCCTAGGTCAGTGCATGCAAGTCAAACACGCTACTGCTTGCATAACCACTATGGTCCCTGGATTCTCCTCTCTGGATACCAGCACTCTAATTTTTTGTCTGATTCCTCTTCCCCCCCGCCCCCCCCCCAACACTTTCCTTTCAGCCTTTATTCCCTGTCTCCCTCCTTCCTTTTCTTCTTTCCTTCCTTTTTTTGGGGGGTGGTGGAAACTTCCACAGCTACAGTTTTTTTCGAGTGGGGTAATAGTCATGTAGTGCTGGGATTGAACTCAGGTTTCCACATGCACAGTATCTACTTTAGACTTCAAGCAATTTCCTTAGTTCCATGTCTTTGTAAGGTATTTGTACTTATTTTAAAAAAGCATTCTTAGCAAAAGAAAAAAAAAAAAAAAGGGCCCGGAGAAATAGCACAGCGGCATTTGCCTTGCAAGCAGCCGATCCAGGACCAAAGGTAGTTGGTTCGAATGCCGGTGTCCCATATGGCCCCCCGTGCCTGCCAGGAGCTATTTCTGAGCAGACAGCCAGGAGTAACCCCTGAGCACCGCTGGGTGTGGCCCCAAAACCCAAAAAACAAAACAAAACAAAACATTCTTAGCATTTAAAATGTATTACTGAGTATTAATAATCTACATGTCTCATATATATAGATACTATTCTAGCTAAAATATTGTATTTCCAAACTATAGGACTCATCTTCCAGTGAAGAGTAACATAAAATTCCGTAACTCCAAAGTATATCTCTAATATCAGCCTTATCACAGATATATGAAAAAATATATAGGTGTAGTTTAAAGCTCTTTCAAATTTCTGGCGAACTGGAGGATGGATTCGCAGTGCCAATAGGACACAAAAGTAGAAGTGTTTAAATAAAAGTTTTGAGTTTGTGCACACAGTATAGACTTAGGAACTCCTTAACTCTAATTCTAATGTCATTATCTTCAGAATCTATTTAACAAATTTAAGCTCAAATGCTAATTTTTATTTCTTTTGTTATTGTTTATGAGCTATACTCAGTGGTGCTTTAGATTTTATTCTTGGTTCTGCATTCAGGAGTCATAGCAATGCTGGGGGGAGGGGATCAAATATGGTGCCATGGATTAAATTTGGATTGATCTCCAAGGCAAGCACTGTACCTACTGTACTATTGCTCTGATCCAAGATTTTCTTACCTCTGGGTAGAGAACTCTATTTAAAAAAGAATAGTGGTTAAAAAAAAAAAGAAAAAGACAATGAGCCAACATCTTAACATAACTACTGAAAGAAATCTTATGCCAAAATAAAAATTCAGGTGTGTGAGTGGGAAAACATAACTAAGTTTAACCAATGACATTTCCAAATGAATGGACTCTTCGTCCTTAATTTTGTTAATAGCCCTAGTGTTTGATTCAATATCTCCTCATTTTTCATATAGCAAGGAAAATATGTATAGATAAATTACAAGCAGAAAAATTTCTAAGGACCTCAGAGAAGAAAATTCTGGTTTACTAATACTTACCTGCAATAATTTCCCGTAATTTGGGGTCTAGGTTTACAGTGCATGGCAAAAAGGTTTTCACATCTCGAGCCACAAGAACTGGAGTCCTTGAAGATAAAAACACTTCAAAATTTCTTATGTCTCCATCTATTTCAAGTAGTGGCTCAACATCTTTCGTTGTTGGAATATTTTTTGATATTCTACAGAGGAAAGAAAAACGAAAAAATGACATCAGTGTTACAACCAGAAAGTCAAGTTCTGCATATAAAATTTATCAGGTCACACATTATATACTTTGCTTTCATTTAAAAGCTTATTTATTTTGTTTGGGGGTGATACAAAACATGTCAGTTTATACATTATTCTTTTTTTTTTTTTACTTAAAAACTCAATTTATTGTTTTGGAGGCTATAGCTGAGGCTGAAAGTTCACTCACTCATAGTTCTGTACTCATGAGACCATCTGCAGTGCTGGGGATTGTGTCAGCCATGAAAACATGGGCCAGTCATGTGCAAGGCAAACACCTGAACCCCTGCATTATTTCTCTGGATTTTTTTTAATTAGAAGAAAGGGAAAGAAAGGTAGCATTATTACAAAAATATTATAAAAATGGTATAGTTACAAAACTAAGTTAATAAGTGTGAGATAAGAATTATTTTGTGGGACTGGTGCAATAGCACAATGGTAGGATAATTGCCTTGCATGCCGCTGACCCAGGCTAGACCTAAGTTCAATCCCCAGCATCCCTTATAGCAGGGGTCTCAAACTCAATTTACCTGGGGGCTGCAGGAGACAAAGTCGGGGTGAGGCAGGGCCGCATAAGGGATTTTGCTTACTGAATATTCGCAATAAAAAATCGCATTAGTAAGAAAAAAATCGCACTAAACATTTGCATACCCCTAATGGAACTGCTCGGGGTATGCGAATGTTTAATGCAATTTTTTTCTTACTAATGCGATTTTTATTGCGATTATTCGGTAAGTGAATACTGCGATATTTGAAGGCTGGCCGCGGGCCACAAAATGTTGTACGGAGGGCCGCAAATGGCCCGTGGGCCACGAGTTTGAGTCCTCCAAGCCAATAGTGATTTCTGAGTGCATAGCCAGAAGTAGCTTCTGAGAGTCACTGGCTGTGCCCCCCCCCCCCAAGAAACAAAAAAATATTGCATTTGGCCCAAGGCAAAAGTTAGGCAAGAAGGAAAGAAATGGTACATCACACATTAATGACTACGTCTCAATAAAAACAAAATGAGTTATATTACACAGGGGAGCAGACCTCAGTCATGTAACAAGGGAAAAGAATATGTCTTTAAAATAAATGTTTATTATAGGATGCTATATTCTTGCCTTTGCAAAGAAAAGGATAAGGAATAATTTTGAATAAGTTGCATAAATAAGAAAAAATTAGCTCTGGTTATACTTTTTAATTTAACATTTAATTGTATGTTACCTAACATGGTAATAATAGTGTTAACAGTTATGATTTTAATATACAAAATGACTGCAACTATCCTTATGTCACTGTGAGTTTTCCTTTGTTTCTGTTTTTTTTTGGGGGGGCCACACCCAGTGGCACTCAGGGGTTACTCCTGGCTCTGCACTCAGGAATCACTCCAGGCAAGCTCAGGAGACCATATGGGATGCCTGGAATTGAACCAAGGTCTGTCCTGAGTTAGTCACATGCAAGGCAAATGCCCTATCACTATGCTATTTTTCTGGCTTGAGTTTTTGAAAAAAAAAAAAAAATTTGGTGGGAGAGAGATTCTCCCAAATGAGCCTTTCAGGCACCCAGAGTCCATTCCCAAAGATACCTGGCCAACAAGGCCCATGGCTCAGTTCTTGTACCTGAGAGTAAAGTGCTAACCTGAGGTAGTATGTAACAATATAACACAGAAAAATGAAAATCTGAAGGAGTAATTAAAAGAGGAAAAGATAGAAGTGAAGATAAAGCACAGGGGTTAAGGTCTTTGCCTTACATGCAGCTGACCATAAATTAATCCCCAAACATCACTGCCAGCAGTGATTCTGAGTAAGCCTTGAGCATTGCCACACTGCAGGGTGTGGCCCCAAATCAAAAGCAAGATGAAGAAAATAAAGACAAGAAAACTACTAAAAAGATTAATATACTAATAGATTAGTAGGTGAACAATTGGTGGTATGTCCATGTAACTGGAATGTTATTTTGCAATACAAAGGAGTGAACTTATTAACACAAACAACATGGAAAAATCTCATAATTATATCGTATCAAATAATAAAGAGTACATAGTTGTAAATTTTCATGTAGCTATAACTAGAACATGCAAACAAAGTCAAAATAACAAATGTGACAGTCCTCTGCAAACTGAGATGTTTGAAAGAGAGAAGAAAGGAAATAATTCTTAAAAAGTACTTTTGGAGGAGCTGGCAAGGTGGCGCTAGAGGTAAGGTGTCTGTCTTGCAAGTGCTAGCCAAGGAAGGACTGTGGTTCGATCCCCCAGCATCCCATATGGTCCCTCCAAGCCAGGGGCAATTTCTGAGCGCTTAGCCAGGAGTAACCCCTGAGCATCAAACGGGTATGGTCCAAAAAATCAGGTGGTGGGATTGGTGTTAGAATATTGAATGCCAGAAATAATTGTATTATAAACAACTCTGTAAGCCAACTCTGAGCCAATGCTCAGATATCTTTAAAACACTGAACTTCCAGTTAGTCAAGAATATTAATCAGGCCAGGGAGATAGCTCAATGTCTAAAGCACATGCTTTGTATGCTAGAGCTATGGGTTCAGTTCTTAGGTCAGCACAGCTTCCCAACCACCAATGGGTGGGGCATTCTTCCAAAAACAGAATGTTAACTATTAAGTATGCTGGTTACAACTAGAGAGGATCCGTTAAAATTTTCCTGCCCATCAACAAGTAAAATGGATTCTAATTATAATATTAGTTACATTATTTGTTTGAGACCAGCACCTTACAGCTCAGATCCAAAACCAAATATTAAAACCATTTTATAAAATCCAGATAGAGAAATTAGCAAAAAAAAAAAAAAAAAACAAAAAAAACCCCCGAGAATCACAATTTTGTCTTAATGAATTTTAGGAGGTTCTTTTGACTCAAAAGAACTTGTCTGAAAAAAAAAAACCTTCTGAAATAAGATTATTTCTTAATATGTTAAAATGACATTTAAACACTTAGATTCAAATACATTTAAAGTGAATTGGAAGACAGGTGCACAGTATCTATTGCAAAATGGCTAAAATATCAGAGCTTAAACAGTTAAAAAGGTAGTTCATCGGTTCCAGGAGTTTAACATAAAATACTGAGATGCTAGAAAGATTTAGATTAAAAAAAAACACACACACACAGCTGACAAGTCACATGAAACAAATTAACTGAATTTTAATGCCAACTCTGCTAATGCTTGAATGTGAACAGTGTTCTCAATATGATGAACAATACTGCTGTTCACAAGCCAACAGTCTACTGCTGGTTTCCAGATTGAAGTCTCTATTCTAACCTTTTGAGCTCAATACATTAAACTCTTTCACTGAAAGAGATATTTATGTAAATGATAATATTTTGGCGGAGAGCCACCAAAATCATATGTGCCTTTATTTTTCAGATATTTTTCCAAAGGTTAGTATTTAAAGAATTCAAGTAACTTCACTTTTCAATTAAGAGTGAATTTAAATTTCCAGTATTATGAGTCATGTGAATTCAACTTGCCAGCAGTTAAATGGCCCACAGAAAGCATTATAAAACCTCAGGCATCTATGAGCTCCTACTAAGTTTAAATGAAATTTCTATCTGTGCTACCAATCTAGCAGTATTTGTTAATGCCAATATCAAAGTAAGTTAAAAGAACTTTATTATTATACATGATAGTAGCTTATGGAGAGTCCATATTAATTCCTTGGCAGAGATTACATAAGGCATTTATGTGGCTTTCATTCAAAATGAGGTTTTACATGAAAAATTGTATTTTAAATAAAAAACATAAACAGGTTCTAAGAACATAATGTATATGATAGTATTATTTATCAGACTTTATCTAAAAGCAACTTTCTGATAATATGCATTAATTTAGTCACAAAGAGGTTCAGAACTAAGACAAGTTTCTCAAAAATTCTGAACAAGGTAAGAGTTCCCAATTGGTTTTCAATGTCTTGAAACAAATTTAGTTTTTAGTAGACTCTCAAACTTTCTATCAGTAAATACGAATTTATTGAAGGTACTTTTGAGATACTGGGAAGTAGAGGGAGCTCAAGAAAACCCAGCATTTTAGCACAAGGCGCAGAAACAAACACAAAAATAAAAGCATTTTTGAGCTTTTCTCTTCAACTATGGAAAGACTACCAAAAATCGTGACACTGAAGAAGCTCAGGACCTTCCCCTGTCTGCTCTCACCAAGTTAATTAACCCTCTAGTTATCTTCTGTATCTCAGCTCCATTCCCACTTTTAAAGAAGTCCTTCCCAAGAGCTGCAGTCCTTGACCTTGGGCTCTCAAAGCACAACTAATTGGCTGACATCACATGTTGGAATCAGGATTTTATATTCATTGGTGAAATTGTTGAGTCTATCTTCCTTTCTAGACTATACATTTTTCTCTGAAGGTTTTCATTTTATTCACCACTGATTTTGCTCGCCACTGTATTATTACATCCATGTTGAACACAGAAAACGGTCAAATCATTTTTGCCCAATATTTGTAGAATGAATTAAGTACACAAAGAATTCTCTATAATTGTATCATTTATGATACTAAAAAGTTATTGTATTTGATAAAGACTAATATACTGATCCATTTTTAGTTGATTTTCTTTCATGATCTGAGATAAGAATCTAACTTTATTCCTTTGCACGTGGAAATCTTGTCTTATCCCAGGACCATTTGTTGAGACTATTCTTTGCTCAAATGTAAGGTTCTCTGGAGCTGGAATAACTTTGCACTTATTTAGATCTTCTGTAGGGGGAGAAGGAGATTACCAAAGATCAAACCTAGGCCTACACATATTAAGTCTGTACTGTATTATAAATCTATACCCCCAGCTCCTGTATCTTCTTTCATTTCATTTTTTTTCCTGGTCACACCTGGCAGCGCTCAGGGGTTACTCCTGGCTCTGAATTCAGAAACCACTCCCAGCAGGCTCTGGAGACCATATGGGATGCCGGATTCAGCTGTGTGCAAGACCCTACCACTGTGCTATCTCTCCAGCTCTGAGATCTTCTTTAATTTAGTAATGTTATATAGTGGTTTCAGTATCCAAGCCTTTACCCTCACTGATTAAAATTATTTTTGTATATTTTACTCATTTAGAATATATGGTATATAGAATTGTGCTATAATTTTCTTTTAGTTTGTTCACTGTAGATGAACAGAAACACTATTTCATGTGTGTGTAGCTCAATAACCCAAAACTGTTGTATTTGTTTATTAATTCTATTAATTTTACTGTGGATTCTCTGGGAGTTTCTATGTACAGGATCATGCCATTTGGAATTAGAGACAGTTTTTATTTCTGAATAGAATCCTTTAAGTTCTGTCTCTTATTTAATTGTACTTGCAGAACTTTGAGTACAATGATGAAGAGTAATGGTGAAAGTGGATGGTGCTGTAACTTGGACTATTCTCAAAGAGCCATGACATCTAGATTCAAGGGTTCTTAGAGCTCGAAAATGAAATCAGGATGCCAACATAATGACATTTTGATGAGTACTTTTCCCAAGTTTTCAGTTAGCGGTTTGTGTGATACTTCTTATAGGGTGATGGGTCCTATCATAAGGACTTCAGACTTCCTCTAAACCTACTTATCTTCCAAATATCGCCACTTCAGTGGTTGGATTCAACGTAAGACTTAAGGAAGAACACATTAAGCCCATAGCAGCAGATTTTCATGTCTACTTCTTGCCTTATGGAAAAAGCTTACAATCTATCCCAGTTGTGGATGTTAGCTGTGGGTTTTTCATAAACATGGTGTATTATGAGTAAGTTTCCTCCTATTTTTGGTTTTCTGAGTGAGTGTCGTCATCCAAGAAAAGAGTGCTGGATTTTGTCAAATGACATTTCCATGTCCATTAACATTCTCCTGTAATTCTGTTTATTTTTGTAAAGTTGGTGAGCCCTTTCTGGTTTTAGTTATCTATGTCTTCTCTTTTACTATTTCATCAGACTAGTGAAAGGTATGTTGGTCTTTGCAAATAATTTTTGTTTCATTCTTATGACTGATACTCTATTCTCTTATTTATCCCATCTCTAATCCTTATTATATCTTTATGCTAGTATTAAAACTTTCTGAATACCCGCTTCATGTTCTAGTTCCTCAAGGTGTAAATTTGGCCATTATTAAGATGATCTTTTTTTAACCTAGGTATTTTGCAGCTATAAACATCATTATAAGCACTGCCTTTGCAATAGTCTCAAAATTTTTCATAAAAGTATTTGTTAATGGGTCTATAACTTCCATATATATTGGAAAGACTATTAGCCCCATTGGGAGTGAAAAAAATACAGCAATTTTCTTGCTAGAACTAAAGTAATGAGTAATGAAGTATCAAAAACCAAAGTCCCACAAGCAGAAAGCTGTGTTGAATACAGAACAATACTTCAATGGAGCAAAGAATCTATTAGAAGAGAAAACAATGAAGCACCTGGATGTGGTGGTCAGAATGAATTCTCAAGACAACAGCCTACACAGTATCAGGTTTTCTCACTAATACCTGCATTCCAAAGTCTACAAAAGTAATGGCACATTTTATAGGCATTTTATCCAGTAAAACAGGAGAAAATTTAAAAGCACCTGTGATCTGAATAAATGAAACCTTCAGGTTTACTTGTTGATTTTTAATTTTAAGTTTTTTAAATGTTTGACTTATGTTTTTAAGAATTATTTAATTAGGCTTATATGAACCATAACAATACTCACCTAAACCGCTACAAAAATTACTGAAGAACTCAACACTCAACAATGCTATTATTTTACTTCTAAGAAGAGCTTTATTTACATTAAAAGATTTCCGAGAGCATATATTTTCTTTCTTTTTTTTTTAATTTTTTTAAATTTTTAAATTTTTGATTTTTGATTATGAGAACAATGATGCAAAGAGGAGAAGGTAAAGTTACAGTGGAAGGACAATTGCCCATAAACAGAGTTCTCAAAAGAAATCCCCTTGCTGACGCCTAAATATTGAACTTACAGTCAAAGAACATTAAGAAAAATAAGGCAGAACCCATGTACAATTACTTTGTCCACAAGTCCCCCGATTGTAGTACATTATAACATTTCTTAGCAGTATACAAAGCAACCTAAAACCATGAGATTTATGTGACTCCTTAAACATTGAAGGCATAGTATTTTTTTTAAATAATTTTTTTATTTTGAATTATGAGAACAAAAGATGCAAAGAAGGAGGATAAGGTAAAGTTACAGTGGAAGGACAATCACCCATAACATAATTCTCAGAAGAAGTCCCCTTGCTGATATCTTAACTTTGAACTTTCACCAAAGAAAGTCAAGATAAATAAAACAGAATCCATGTGCAATTACTTTGTCCCTCAAGTTCCCAGATTGTAGCACATTATAATATTTCTTAACAGCACACAAGGCAATCTAAAGCCATTAAACTTATGTAACTCCTTAAACATTAGAGGCATAGTATTTTTTACATTTCCATGTACATGCATATTAGCTTAAGTTAACCTCAAATTTTAAGTGGGTGCGTTTTAAGGATTAGAGTCAAAGGAGCACAGTAAAAACGATGTTAGAGTGGCAATTGTTGTTTGCATAGGCCCACCAAAATATGAGAGGCATGGAAAGGAATAACCTTGGCCTAAATACAAAGAGATCCTACCCCTGAAGTTTCCTGGCATAAGACCAGCTCTAGGCCTCAGGCAAGTTATCGTTTGATCCAAGACATATTCCATAGCACCAACACACTTATCACACAGTCTCTGTTGTTGGTCTCATGTTTCTGTATTAAAGATTCTGGAATCTGCATGTCCTACATTGAAGTCATGATGTGGAGTGCCTTCTCGTTTCACCTCACCATGAAAGGGCAATGCAGGAAGCCCTGTCCTGTAAGCAGGTTGTTGTTGTTAAGTCTTCTCAGTGTTAAGGGAAGTCTCTTTTGAGCAGGACGATGTCTGAGCAGTGGTAGGGTCTTCCGTGGTAGAGGATTGCTTCCAGGTGATGTTATAGACAAACCTCACCAATAAGGGGCAATACAGCAAGCCCTGTCCAGTAAGCAGGTCATTGTTCTTGTTGTCTTCTCAGTGTTAAGGGGTGTCTCTTTTGAGTAGATCGATGTCAGAGCAGCTGTAGGGTCGTCCCTGGTACAGGAATGCCTCCGGGTGATGTTATATACAACCTTGGATGTTTTATAAATGTCTTCTGTAGATCAAGGGGTAAATGGAGAATGCCCATTCTTCTGAGGCCTGTGCCAGGTCTTTATGTCAATGTTCAGGGTGTAAGGTCTCATTGCACTACAAGATTTGTGTGTTCCTATTTCTATTAGATAAGAACTTATTGGTATGTATAGTATTTTCCCATGTTAGTGTGCCTACGCAAACAAGATATAAAGCCACGTGGTGCTATCAGATATATGGGGGCGTAAGAACATTTTCAACAGGACCCATGACTTGGTTCAAACATAAGTATTAAACTGAGGGATTCTTACACACCAAATTCCATATTGAGCAGTTCACAAAGAGAAGATAAAAAAAAATGGGGGGGGATCATCACTGTATAAGAAAGTATTTAGCAAAAGTTATAGCCGTCAAAGAAAACACCCATAAAATGTTGAAAAGATATGTGTCCTTTTTATGCCTTTTAAAATATTTGGGTGGGTGTTAACTCTAGGGCACCACTTTGGTCTGTGACTTAGGACTCACAGTACTTAAGTTAGAAAGGGTAAAAAAGGAGTAATGATGATAGGAGTTAAAGAAGTTAAAGAGAAATATGAACTTATGAAGGGGTATGCAAAAGGCCAGAGTACAAAATGGACATTCTGCATACATAAAAACATAATTCAATGATAGTGAGTACTATTAATGTTTCTTGTGAGAGTACTATTATTGTTTCTTGTGAGAGTACTATTGATGTTTCTTGTGAAAGTACTATTAATATTTCTTGTGCACGCGGGGGCGATAGCCCCCGCACGATTTTGAAAAAGTAGACTGGACAGAGATTACCAGTGCCAGCTAAACCTCCTCCTGCTAGACTCCTGGCTCTCAGGAAGGAGAGATCTTTCAAGAAGCTGGGAGACCAGAAGTTCAGAGCCCCACCCAGACCCTCCCTAAGGAGCTGCATGGATAGTGGGCGAAGGCCTAGGGTACCTTCAAGCTCCACCAAGGGACCCAACTCACCGGCTTGCCCAGGCGTGTGGCCCGGGGAAGCCCTGGAGATCTAGAGCAAGGCGGTAGAGGGGTGCTGGGGTTACCCAAGTCCCGCACCCCCACTAGGCCTGGTCAAGCAGGCCTCCAGCATGGCGGGGGCCTGCCAAACCTCCTCCTGCTAGACTCCCGGCTCCCAGGAAGGAGAGATCCTTCAAGAAGCTGGGGGACCAGAAGTTCAGAGCCCCACCCAGACCCTCCCTAAGGAGCTGCATGGATAGTGGGCGAAAGCCTAGGGTACCTTCAAGCTCCACCAAGGGACCCAACTCACCGGCTTGCCCAGGCATGTGGCCCGGGGAAGCCCTGGAGATCTAGAGCAAGGCGGTAGAGGGGTGCTGGGGTTACCCAAGTCCCGCACCCCCACTAGGCCTGGTCCAGCAGGCCTCCGGCATGGCGGGGGCCTGCCAAACCTCCTCCTGCTAGACTCCCGGCCGAGAGCATATATTTTCAAGATGATCTATTTGACCAAAAATTAGGTAGAAACATGTAATCTGAAGGATAAGAAATATCCACTACACAAATTCAGAAGACTATCTCTAGCCAGACAACGCACATATCTTTAGTAGGTGTCATTTAGGCAACACAGGTTGTGACCTTTGTGACAGAGATATCACTGCATCACCTTCTCCTGTGACATATTTCTCCCCTTTTCCAAGTTGTGTTCTGGGTTATAAAGTCAGCTCTGCTGGTAATATATTTGGCATATGTTTAAGCTGCCCTGTTTCCTTTTTGGACATAAATAAAAAAAATACAGTCAGAAACTAGAAATAAAACTAGGACTAGAAATAACAGGGAAAAAAATGCTGTGACCAGAAAAATCTTTTTTTTTTTTGTTTTTTTTGTTTTTTGTTTTTTGGGTCACACCCAGCAGTGCTCAGGGGTTACTCCTGGCTCTATGTTCAGAAATTGCTCCTGGCAGGCACAGGGGACCATATGGAATACTGGGATTCGAACCACCGTCCTCCTGCATGCAAGGCATGCCTTACCTCCATGCTATCTCTCTGGCCCCAGGAAAAAATCTAATTTTTATTTTCAAAAAGGCACTGGATTATCTCAAAACAAAAAGGAAATAAGACTTGAGGCAGGAAAGATTGTACAAAGGTTGAGGCACTTGCCTTGTACTCAGCTGATCCAAATTCAGTTCCCAGCAACCTGTATGATCCAGCAGGAGAGATCATCAAGCACAAAGTAAGGAGTAAGCCCTAAGCACAGCCAATTGTGCAGCACCACCCACCCAAAAGAAATGAGGCTTAATGAATCTCTAGTAATGATTCAACTTGCTAAGTAGATTCAACTGACTAAGAAACTTCAACAAAACCTAAGGAAATGTCTCCTTTTGAAGCTATTAGAGAACTTAAACAATTATATGATATATTTTTCCATGAAGTGCAGCTTTGATAAAGGCAGTGATTTCTAGAGATATAATGTTGGCATATGCTGTAACCTATCTATTTTCTGAAATAGTTACTGTAGTAACAGACTTTAAATACTAACTGGATTATCTCAAGATAACAGTGAATAAGGCTATATTATTTCATGATCAAAATAAGAGGTAATGAAATTTCTTATCAAACAATAAAATATTTAAAGAGAGATAGATCACTTGTAAATTGGGTGGCAAGTCACTTAACCTTTCTAGAGAGACTCTTATTGCCTACATTCAAATTGCTTACTTACTTATGTCAAAGAGACTGTGTATGAGTTTATAAATGCTTCTTTCTCCATAATCTGAGGAGATATTTTTCTCCCAGAACAATGAAGGAAAAATCTAGCCTATACATTATGTCCCTTTTATATCCTTAATTATTTGGTTTTCTAGTATAAACATGAGATATAACTTCACTTGACTTTAAAGTTGCCACTTTGGAAAAAACAGGTTGACAGGAAATAATAGAATGACGGAGAGTGGTAGAATTGAAAGCTCATAGAAGTATCTCTCTACTTTATTCATATGAGTTGTGCCAAAAGTAGGTATCACTTCTTATCCATAAAAACAAAACAGAAAGTTTTATTTTAAAGGCATAAGAAACAAAAAGGGAAATTTAAAAAAACAATGCAGTATGTGTTGAATATATGCTGCCTTTCATTCTGTAACCCAGGTGTTTCACCCATTCATCAATGTATCTATCTTAACATTCCATAAAAAATTATTTCAAAATTTTAACACAAAGAGAAGTGGCTCAAAGAGGTTAAGAAACTGTCTGGGTATTACTCTGGATGTAAGCAGAAGAGCAAGAACCTGTGTCTGATTCAAAAGCCTCTTGGGGCCAGAGAAATAGCATGGAGGTAATAAGGCGTTTGCCTTGCATGCAGAAGATCAGTGGTTCAAATCCCGATCCCCTGAGCCTGCCAGGAGTGATTTCTGAGCGTAGAGCCAGGAGGAGTCCCTGAGCGCATTAGGGTGTGACCCAAAAACCAAAAACAAAAAAAAAAAAAAACAAAAAAAAAAACCAAAAAAAAAACAAAACAAAAACCCAAAAGCCTCTGCCCAGCTCCCAGTCTGGTTCAAAATGGGTGACAATTCTTAAGTCAATAAATTATGTATTCGGGGCCGGGCGGTGGCGCTAGAGGTAAGGTGCCTTCCTTGCCTGCACTAGCCTTGGATGGACCGCGGTTCGATCCCCCGGTTTCCCATATGGTCCCCCAAGCCAGGAGCAACTTCTGAGCGCATAGCCAGGAGTAACCCCTGAGCGTCACTGGGTGTGGCCCAAAAACCAAAAAAAAATAAAAAATAAAAAATAAATTATGTATTCAATTCCTTAAAAATAAGACATAAGACAGAAACCTGTATAAAATGTACTGAGAATGACCAACATTTAAGCCAGTATTTCTTGGTCATCCGGCAACCTCAGTTTTCATTTTCTTTTCTTTCTTCCTTTTTCATTTTTTTGGTTGCAAATATTGAAACAAATATTCTCCTACCTCTTCATATGCCCATTTATATGCCAGCATTTTTCTGTTCACAAAGTTTTGCAAGCATGTACACTATTCCACTCTATCTGCCTGAGCAAAAAGTTTAATAATCTTTTAGAAAAATCACAACCATCATTCATGACGTAACCCAGTAAAAGGACTGAGACAGAAAAGTAGGATTTGAACTTATAAAAATGTGAGCAATTCTAAGATATTGACAACTGAATTTATGAAGCAAAATTCCCCATTATTTTATCAATTTTCTGGTATGGATTAATTGAAAACATCTTAATATTACAAAATAAAGTTAAAAATTCAGCAATGTGGGCCCAGAGAGATAGCACAGCGGTGTTTGCCTTGCAAGCAGTCGATCCAAGACCTAAGGTGGTTGGTTCGAATCCCGGTGTCCCATATGGTCCCCCGTGCCTGCCAGGAGCTATTTCTGAGCAGACAGCCAGGAGTAACCCCTGATCACTGCCGGGTGTGGCCCAAAAACCAAAAAAAAAAAAAAAAAAAAAAAAACAATGTTTGCATCTTCTGAAATTAAATTAACAAAGTTAAATGCAAACACAAAAGATTTCTTTGGTGGGGAGCCTGGGGCACATCTGACATTCCTCAGAGATTAATCTTGGCTCTGATCTCAGAAATCACTCCTAGCAGGACTCAGGGAATCAGGTGTGGTGCTGGCAATTGATCTTGGGTTGGCTGCATGTTAGGCAAGAGCTCTACTCACTGTACTATCTTTCCAGCCCCTCAACCCCAAGATATTTTAACCAATGTAGGGACATTGTAATTTCAAAGTTCATTCTTCTAATGAAATTTATTACAAAATGTTAAAATTTGAATGGGAGAGGGAAACTGGTCACACCTGGAAGTACTCAGAATTACCCTGGCTTGGAGCTCAGGGATAATTTTTGATGGTGCATGGAGGAACATATGGTATATGGTGCTAAGAATGGAACTGGGATAAGCTGCATACAAGGTGAGTGCTTTGTGCCCTCTGCTATCTCTGACACAAGAAATGTTAAAATCTAAATAAATTAATATTCATTCTATTTTACTTATTAGAATTCTACATAAAATTTAATTTACAGAAAAGCTTCCACAGGGGTAAGAACTTAAAAAACAATGTGACTGTAATCATACAACTACAATTATATTTGTAATCACGGTGTTAAATAAAAATGATTTATAAAAAAAAAAAAGAGTACAGGCGGGGCGGAGTGGGGTGGAAGGAGACTTGGGACATTGGTGGTGGGAATGTTGCATTGGTGATGGGGGGTTGTCCTCTTATATGACTGAACCCCAACCACAATCATGTTTGTAACCGAGGTGTTTAAATAAAAAATATTATTTAAAAAAAAGTGTGCTACAGCATGCTTATACCTGTTAGTACCATGCAAGAAAGCAATTAATAGCAATTCAGATGACCAGACATAATTTTTATAATTTCAAGTGATAATGAGAAATTTTACAATAAAGAGACTAAATAATTAATATATTAATATGCTATATTAATTAATCATAACATAATTTGCACTTACTTAATATGAGAGTTGTGTCTATTATATAAAAATGTAAAATCTATTTTTATCTGTGTCTAACAAGATATTTTAAAATATTGTGATGAAAGTAAGTTTCAATTTTCAAAGTTATTTAAGAAATATTAATTATACAGAGAGGTGCTAGCAAACACTAAGAAATGCTTATGTTATTGCACTTTTAAGAAACTTTAAAAAGTATTACACTGTATCTTAAATATTAGGAACAAATGTTTTACAGTAAACTAAAAAGGCAGAGAATGGAGGCTGTGAACACAAAGGTATTCATGTTTACATCTCAGATTAATGCAGAACTTTTAATATTTAAGTTATCTTAAAGATGTAATGCTTATTATTGAGCAGAGAATCCAATATCTATGTTCAGGTTTTAATACTTTAAATATTAACGTAAGTTTTTAATAAATCACTTCAAAATAAAACATCTCATCCATCTTTTTCCAGGAAGGGCCAGAGAGATAGTACAATGGATAAGGTACTTGTTTGGCAAATAGCTGAACCAGGTTTGCTCCCAGGCTTCATATATGGTCCCCTGAGCACTGCCAGGAGTAGTATCTGAGCACAAAGCCAGAAGAAAGCCCTGAATTAGGTAAGGACTCCAAACAAACAAAAACTTCACATGATTTTTCAGGGTTTACAAATGTTCGAGGAAACCATTTTGAAGAAATGAATGAAAATCAAGTTGTAGAGTTTAAAATATACAGTAAACTCAACGTTTTTCTTGTTGTTGTTTTTTTTTTTTTCTGCTATGAAAGGGTGAACGTAAAATGCAATATACATCTTATTTCTCTACTCAACATGCTAGTGATCTAAGGAAATACTCCCATCTTGTGGGCTTGTTGAATATTGCTAACAAAAGCAGAATGGTTCACTTTATCTTATCTAATGCTAGCATCTTTTTGGTTGATTACTACTTTTTAGTCTCAATTTTTAAAGTTTTATACTTTTACTTGAAAATTTAAAATCATAAAATCTGTCATAAGAAAAAAGTGATCACAAAAAACATTTAATGTTTTTGCAAATTTGAATCCTTCACTAATCATATATATTTTAAATGTAAATGATACTCTTACTATATTATACACTATAAGATTAACATATTATAAGTATATGATTATAAATGTTGTAAGTATAATATAATACTACCATACAAGGTTAATTCGAACATACAAGGTATTTATATCTTATATGGTAGTAATACATTTTATTATTATTTTTATTTATTTATTTATTTTTTATTTTGGGGCCACACCCGGCATTGCTCAGGGGTTACTCCTGGCTGTCTGCTCAGAAACAGCTCCTGGCAGGCACGGGGGACCATATGGGACACCGGGATTCGAACCAACCACCTTTGGTCCTGGATCGGCTGCTTGCAAGGCAAACGGCGCTGTGCTATCTCTCCGGGCCCAATACATTTTATTTTACACAGTAAGATATATACATTATTTTTTTTTGGTTTTGGGGCCACACCCAGTGACACTCAGGGGTTACTCCTGGTTCTGCACTCAGAAATCGATCCTTGCTTGGGGAACCCGATGGGACACCGGGGGATCAAACTGCGGTCTGTCTTAGGCTAGTGCAGACAAGGCAGATTGCCTTACCGCTTACACCACTGCTCTGGTTCCTAAGATATATACTTTAGAGAAAATGATTTTGCTACTTCTGGTTTTAAAAAAGACTTACCTATATAATTTTGTCCATTTTCGCATGCTAAGTTAAAATACACAACTATAAACATTTGGAACTCTTTGTTCTGCAATAAATAATTTCAAAAAATGCTTTCAGTTTAAATGATAAATTTTTGTTTGGTTTCTATTATGAAAAAAACTTTGAAAAACCTATCTAATAACAGTTACTAGAAACAACTAACGCTGAATAAAAGATTCGAGGTTTTATATTAGATAAGAATTTTGTTTGTTTTGAGGTCATATCCAGCATCACTGAGGTGTTGCCTCTGGCTCCGCAGTCAGAAATCATACCTTGCCTCAGAGGACCAAATGGGATATTGGGGATCAAACTCAGGTCAGCTGTATGCAAGGCAACACCTTACCTGCCTGTGCTATTGCTCTGGCTTCAGAAAACTTCATTTTTAATAGAAAAGATCCTACAAATCCCCTAGGAAATTTTCTCAATGCCCTAACATTCCCAATGATAAATAATACTTTTACACATTCATTTAAAAATATATTTGGCAATAAAAGTAAAAACTAGTTCAGTTCCATTATTCTCAGTAGCTCAGATCCACTGATGAGTTCTGTAGTTAAAGACAGCTCCTGGCTTCTGAAATTTAGGCCAGTAGCACCTGAAACAGTGAGAGCTTCATAATCTCAGATTAACTCTCACTCTTCATCTCCTAAAAATATTAAATAAAATAATCTAGGGACAGTACTTATGCCAATGTGTGGCACATATTGAGCAGTTCAATTAATGCTAGCAAAGTGTTTTTTATAGCATGTGGCTAACAAACACACAATAAACTATGTATATCTGCTTAATGAATGAACACAATGGAAATATTTTGTGCAAAAAATAAAAGTGGAGTCATCTAAGACACACAGGCTTTTAAAACTAACAATGACCATAGTCTGTGATTAGCAACTGCCATTATGAAGAAATAGCACCAATGCTGAAGATTCACAAAGAGTTAGAAAATGGCTGAACTCAAAATTGCAGGGAAATGCCTACAAAAATACTGAATATTATTATTACTTAATAAGTGCCAGAAACCACTAGGTGTTGGCTAAAATATATATGCACTGCTATCTCTATGTACTGTCTGATCTGGGAATAAATCCATCATCTTACCTATATTTAGAAATCAAAACAAGGGTCTTGTGACCACTACTTACTCTTTTTCAGGATAAAATGTGGTTCCCATTTACTACTTCTCTCCAATCTAAGCCTTCTCCAACCCAGATGTTTTAACCTCACTTTTCTTTTTTCCAGAAATATGCACACCTACTTTATGCTAAGAATGTCTACAAATAGGGAAATCACAACAGATTATAAAAGTAATAATCCATGGAGTTTAAAATCTTAGTTGAAAGGGGCAACAGGACACTTTCCTTTTACACAGCCAACCCATATGGTTCCAATCCCAAGAGTGATCAATCCCTGAGCTCAGAGCCAAGAGCTCAGAGCCCTAAGTGTCACTGTATATGATTCAATATGAAACAAAAAATCTAGTTGAAGAAACAATTTCAAAGAAAGAGAAATGCAAATATTTCACAAAATGATAAATCAGTAGTTGGTAAATATACTAATTTTTAAATATTTTTTAAAATATTTTTAATTTTAAAAATACCTAAAAAATCTTGGAAAATGTTTATAAAAGGCTTCCTGAGGTTTAAGTTCAGGTTAAAAAGGGCACTAAGCATTTAAGAGCAGGTTAGTAAAATGAGGTGGGAGAGGAAAGAATGGCCAGAAAAAAGTTCCAATGTTGCTCCAAAAGCTGTTCAAGATCTCCCTTGACCTCATCACCAGAGCCCTCTGACTGGATTCCTGGGGACATACCAGTTTGTTGGTGTTCCTTCAACACACAAACCACTGTTTGGCCTTAGATCCTCTGTCCAAACAGCTGCCTGTAGCTAGAAATCCTCTCCCTGAATATTCAAATTTTTGTTCCACATTCACCTTCCCCAAGAAGAGCTACCATGAAACTCTTCATTAATATGGAATCCCTCTTTTTCCTAACCCAGTCTCATTCAATTTTACTTTCCTGCCATCTTTTGACATGCTGAATAGTTCCATATGCCAGATGGTTTATTCCTGTTATTCCCTGAAAGAGTAAGCTCTTTTGGGCAAGAATCTACCTGGGGTATATCTATACTTTTATGATACTGTCTGATCAATAAAAAGTGGATAAAAGTTATTTTCTGATGAAATAAATAAACTTTAAGCTTTCTTAATTTTTCACATGTCTTGAGGTAGCAATGACAAAGCAAGGAATCATGACTGTTCATAATAAACAAATTTTTAAAACACAAATATATTTTGTTCAACTATTTTCATTTTTTTTTCAAATAAAAATAGTATGTATAATTTTTCAGGTCCATTAAAGAAATTTAAAAATTCACCCTTACCTTTATCTCTAGGTATATTTTTATAAAATTTATATTCTTCCAATTAGTTTTCACAGAAATAATGATAGAAATGAATGGTATATAACCAGAAATGCACATACAGTTTCCAACATTACATTTGATTACAGGCATCTTTGATTATTCTTCAGAGGCTTAAACTTTAAATTAAATTCAGTATGTATACTAATGTTTAACCAGATAACAAAATTTTTATCTCAGTTGTTCCTTTTTTGTTCCATCATAGACATGTTATATCTCTTCTCTTTATCATGATGATGGTTAATGAGTGAGAGAAGTAGAATGCCTGTTTCGAATATAGTTGAGGGTGTGGGGGAGAAAGTTAGGGGGCATTGGTGGTGGGAATGTTGCCCTGTCTGGTAAAGGGTGTGTGTTCTTTTTATGCTCTTGCAATGATTTATATCAGGCAATTAATTTTTTCACATAAAAGCCCAGGATTTATTAAGTTATTGATAGTTACATTTTAGGCATATAATACTTTAACATCAATCCCACACCAGTGTTAAGTCCCATTAACACAGTTACATTCAATCATATTTCTAGGTATATCATGTTTGGGGGGGGGACAATTTTAAATGGAGTGGTCTTTTTTTGTTTGTTTGTTTGTTTTTCAGGCCACACCCATTTGATGCTTAGGGGTTACTCCTGGCTAAGCGCTCAGAAATTGCCCCTGGCTTGGGGGGACCATATGGGATGCCGGGGGGATTGAACCTCGGTCCTTCCTTGGCTAGCGCTTGCAAGGCAGACACCTTACTTCTAGCGCCACCTCACCAGCCCCAATGTAGTGGTCTTTTTAATGAAAAGAAAAGATACTGATGAAATACTGGAGTCCTAAATAATATTGTATATATAAATTATTAGCAATTAAGAAGAGGAACAGTAGTAAAACACTAATTGTAGAAAAATATTAATTTAATGAATGCTGAAGTATAACACCCACATCCACAGAGAAGTCAGATAATTTCAAAAAGACAGAATCCCATTCCAATTTTAAACTATTCTAAAACAACAAAATGACACGCATAAAATAGTTTAAAAGAAACATTTGTAGTATCTTAAAACTTGAAAAGAAAAATCATCAGTACTAAGAACATATTTTATATAACAAAAGAGATGAGAAACAATGTCATAAAACTAAAGTATCTCATATCCAATAGTTTATAAGATTTGTAACCTAAGTTCACAGGCAAAATAAGCAAACCTGTGCATAACCTATGCCACATGATGAAAAGAGGGACTACAATCATCCAGAACAACACACACACACACACACAAACACACAGACACATAAATACACACAGACACACACACAAATACAAAGAAGAAGAAGGAAGGGGTGAGTGAGAGCTGAAAACACATTAGAAACAACAAAATTAAGCTTATGAACCTTTGGCTGAGTGTCAGGAAGAATTATTATAAGTTATAATAAAAATATGTCTTAAGAATAGAAATACTATTACTTGAATAATTCAAAGTTATTGAATATGGGGCAAATGTTATAAACAGAGTCTACTTAACAAATAGCTATTTTAATAAAATGAGAAATGGTGACCATGCTGAGGTTTTCTTAAAATTTACTCTGTTGTTTTAAAAATAGAATATTAAAGTAGAAAATAAAAACAAATTATGGCATTCATATTAATAAAACTAGTGCAATTGTATCATCTTTAGTTAAAAGTTGATTGAACATTGTCAAAAAGAACTCTTAAAATATTATCTTCATGAAATTATTTGGTATTTAAAAAACCTGCAATTGTAAATTGTAGTATATATATGTATTGCAGTATATATATATGAAATGAAATATACTCAGCTCTAAAAAAAAGATAAAATCTTTTTTTAAGCAGTTTATTGATTGATTGATTGATTTTTGGGTCACACCTAGCAATGCTCAGGGGTTACTCCTGGCTCTGTGCTCAGAAATCACTCCTAGCAAGCTCGGGAGACCATATGGGATGCCAGGAAACAAACTGGTCCATCCCAGGTTGGTTACATGCAAGACAAATGCCTTACCACTGTGCTATCTCTCGGGCCCAAAAAGATGAAATCTTGTTTTCTGTTACTATCTGGATGAAATGAAAGATGTCAAGCACAGCAAAGTCAGTCAGAAGGAGAAAGACAAAAATAAGGTAATCTTACTTATAAACAAATAGCAAGGGACTAGATCTCTGTCCAATAAAGCAAACTCAGCCTCTGGCAACGCCATTAAGGTGACATGAGGGAGCAGGAAGTAAAAAGGAAGGGTCTTATGTATTAGGATGGGGAATTCTGGTATTTTAATGGTAAATGTAGTGTGGTGACCATATCGTACCCCCAAAACATATATTGACATACTTGTAAACTAACGTTACCTTGGTAAATTACTGAAGAAATTTCGCAGTTAGTGAGGGAGAAAAAATATGCTGAGTTAAATCTAATTAAAATAAAACCCATCATTTAAAATGCTTACTGAAAAATACCAGAAATGTTTCATATTGAAATATTTCAATGGTTGTCTAAAATGCTATATAAAAAGCAGACAAAAAAAATCTTTATCTACAGTTTTTATTTTATTCCCTTTCTTCTTACTAAATGTACGTTAACCAAAAACCCTCAAATGATCTAGACAAAAGCTTTTAGCTCAACACATAATTGCAAGAAAATTACAATAATTGTACCAATTAAAATAATCTTGAATGAACAGTATGTCATCTTAATGTTCCAATGGTTTATAGAGGGATCTACTTAATTAGCTGAAATTGCTTTCCAGTGTTAGTATCAAATGTCATTTGTTAAAAGTTGAACAATTTAGAAAATAATTTAACAAAGCAATTTCACCAAACACCAAGAACCAACATTTTCTTTTTCAGCCGAATAAAGCAAGCAGATGTGTCATCAAATCTCTATAAAAATAAATGAGGCTTTTTATGGATTAAAAAAATAAAATTTACTACCAGTGTTAAAAATACTATTTTCTGAATGTTTTCCTCAAATCAGATTTCTTTAATACAATGATTGAATATCAATTATATACTGCTGCTTTTTGTGTGCTATAAATAATTTTTATTATTTAAATGATTAGCAACATCAAAAACTCAATCACAATGAACTAGAAACATTAGTTTAATTATTTAAATTATTTTAACCTATTCTAATATGATTTACAACATGTTGATCAAACATCTTATGTAAAATCATCTTAATAATTTTTTATGAGGGCAAATCCTTAATAAAATTTCAGAGCACTTCAGCATTGTCTTTTCCCCTTTATTTGATTAGCTATAAAACATCTGCTTACATTATAAAAAGTTATAAAGTAACCCCAAACCACCTTGAATTTAAGCCATTCATAGAAAGTAGGCCACCATGTGTTGAAATCTAAATGCTAGAATAGTTTAATAGCAAAATAAAGTTTCAATCACCTTATTATACCTCTACTCCATAATACCTTGCACTCACTATAACTAGAATTTTTGGTCTATCTACAAAAATTCACTCCTATTATTTTGTCTGTAAGATACACCTTAATTAAAAATGTCAATTTTTGAAAATTTCCTCAAACATTAGGAAGTCCTATATCTGAGGTTCATTCGAATGCTGAAAGTAAAAAAAATTTTAAAGGTCAAATAATTTTATATCAGAAAAATGTCTTAGCCTGAAATGTGTTCTATCATCCAGAAAACAATGTTTTAGTCTGACACTGATAACGCTTGTTAATTGGCTGTCTCAGACATCACATATCTGCTTTCAACTAGTTTCAAATATATATGCTTGACCTTCAATAAGAATATGTAAGTTCTTTAATACTGGAGTATTAGGACAAAAGATATGTTGTATGTAATTTACTTAAATGGCTTATCTGAATATAGTCTATTATACCAAGAGAGAGAACAGCAGGCAATTTGAATGCAAATGAAAAAAGTAAAGTAAAACCTTAATAACAGATGAATCTGAATAAGGAGCATGTGAATATTCTTTGCACTATTCTTATTCTAATAACTTTTTGTAAGTTTGAAATTATTTTCTAATAGGAAAAAAGTTAATTAAATAAGGTATAAGTTCCTCAAAAACAAAATGATTTGTCTCTTATTTTTGCAAAATCAAGTGAAGTCATTAAGTCTCTGATCCCTACTCATCTTGGTTAAGAACAGTCAGGATTTCAGCAGTATGTTATATTCAAATTATATCTAAAATCAGATCCAATTTCTTCTCGTGTTTTTTTTCCAGCAATTTACTTTTCTGCCACTATATCTACAATAATCAATTAAAAACTCTAAAACTATTTACTTCTAAAGTTCAGTCCAATGACAATAAAAGACAGATTTTATATAAATTTATTTTTCATTTTCTATTTAATTAAACACAAATACAATTAATTTTTATAAAGAAATGAGGGTATTCAAAGAAAAAAAGCACGTGATTTTACCTAAATAACTCAGACCCAACAGAACTGTGACAATAAAAGGAGTTAAATGCAAAGCACTGAGAATAGTGATAGTCACATAAATAGTTCACAGAACCACAAAACAGTGGATTGAAACAGTTCTGCTACCTGTAAGCTGAGCAACTTTGGAGAGTTACTTACTGAAGCATAATTTTTCGCATTACTAACATGGAATTATTCTAAATACCTCTCTGAGATTTTAAGATTAAAGAGTAGAAAGGCACCTAACAGAGAAATTGGCATACGGGGGAAAAAGTGGAGATATTCAGTATCAAGAGGAAAAAAATGCTAATTACTAAGCGAACTTTTCTCCTTAATTTTTTTCTGGATGCAAGGATTATATCAGGGTCTCCCACATGCTGGGGCATGCACCCTACTACTGTGTTAAATCCAATGGCCTAAACTTGCATCATTAAGTAAGTATACCTAAGAAAACCAGTTACAAAATTTTCAAGTTCTTGAAAACAAGCATTCTATTTTAGAGAAACAATACTAAATCAGTCTCTTACAATTCAGTTCATGTAAACTGCTAATAAGCTTAAGCTAAGTTAGCCTAAATTAAACAGAAAACCTCTTTTAAGAGGATAAATCTTAGACTAATCCTATAATTATTTCTGCAACTCTAAAAAAATTATGTATGTAGAAAATACTAACACACACACACATAAAAAGGAGAACTGAAAATAGTGGAAAACTATGCTGACAACATTCTAAAAAAATTAACTGAACTCTTACATGAGTCTTAATATATGAACTATAGACTATTCTGTTAGATTTAATATTTAATTTATATGCTTAAGAAAATATTTTCTGGTTTCCTCTTTGATTCTGGAGACCAGCTCTTGCCAGGTATGGGGTTTGGGGAAGCCCCACACCAGAGCCCTTTCTCCCTAACCTGGGGAGTGCTGGGAGGCTTGACAGGCCCCCAGCCGTCCTTGTCTTTTTCCCCTGACTCCAGGCCTTCCCTGGGTGTCAGCTCAGATGGCCAGAAGTGGGTTCAGTGGACTCTTAGTGGTCCTCAGGTTCCCCCCTCCCTCCGTACTCCAGGGGGAAGGTGCATGGGGAGGAGGGCGGGCAGACATTTGGCTTCCTGTTTCCTCCTTGATTCTGGAGACCAGCTCTTGCTGGTCCCCTGGACTTCAGTTTTTCCCTGGGCACTGGTCTAGGTGGACTCTATAGGGGTCAACAGGCTTTCCCTCTATCTCTCCCTACACTAATGGGAATGCGCTCTGGGAGGAGGGCAGGCTGTTCTAGCACTGATTTATGTTGGGACAGTCAGTGGAAATTTTTTCTCTTTGTTTTCATATTGATAGTATTGTGTGCATATATTCTATATATCCATAATATCCATCTTGTATTGGGACTTTGATACTGCCCTACAAAGCTCATTTCTAATATTTTACTGCCTCAGTCCCAACCCTTACTTCCCCCATCCTCCCATGTAGGTGCAGCTAATGATATGAAGCTCACCACACAGAGTGATAAGTGCAGTTAGAGAAATAACTACACTGAAAACTATCATAACAATGTGAATGAATGAGGGAAATAGAAAGCCTGTCTCGAGTACAGGTGTGGGTGGGGTGGGGAGTAGGTAGATCTGGGAAATTGGTGGTGGGAATCCTGCACTGGTGAAGGGGGGTGTTCTTTACATGACTGTAATCATACAACTACAATTATATTTGTAATCACGGTGTTCAAATAAAGATAATTAAAAAAATATTTTCAATTATACTCAATTTTACCAAATTTGCCTTAAGTTCCCTTCAATTATAGTCTGTAAAAACAACTAGAAACTTTAAAGGTACTAAGAGATCTGTAAACTAAAGGTTATGATTTTATTCATGAATTTGACAAGAAATATACACCTCTGAAAACTTCAAATATTTGATATTTTACTGTACTGCATCTTTCTAAAACTGTACCATATGTAAACTTTTAAAGTACTTCAAATGACTAATAAAAGTATAAGTCCCTTTATTTTTTAATGCAAACTATGTTTTCCAGACAGTATTGAGTTCCTCAAATCCTCAAGCTTTAAGTTATAAAGACTAAAGAAATGTAGCCTCCTTTGTCTTCTATGAAGTCACAGAATAAAAATTTAAAAATAAACAAATGCCTTAAGGTTTGCATTTCATATATGAATACCAGTATCAATAAATACCATATGGATGTCAACACATAAAACAAAACTGACAATTATATAGTTTTATCATAGGGAAAAAGAATTAGTCTAGAGTTGCAGATTTTTATGCTGCAATACACTTGTGTTGATACAACTCCAAAATTGTAACTATAATTAATGAGAATGATTAATAAACTAAAGAAATGTGACTGTTTTGGAGTGGATACTCAGGGCTTACTCTTGCCAGTGATCACTCTTAGTGATAGTGCTAGAGTGATGATGTGTTACTGGGGTCTTACTCAAGGTCAATCACATGTAAGGCAAGAGCCATGAATTGTGTGCTACTTCTTCTTTGGCTCCCAGAAACATACTTTTTAGGAGAACCACATTCTAGATGCTACTCTGGGACTCATATTTGAGGTTCAGTGCTTAGTAGTCATTCTACTACATAGCAGTGCTATGGAAATAATGTGGTGCCAGCCCATTGAACTCTCTTCACTGTCCAGGAAAATGTACATTTTATATATACTATTTTTATATTCATTTTGCTTTACATGCATTAACTTTTTCTGAAAAATCAACTCACCCAAGAGCTAAATAAATAATGTTTAGACAAAGTACCTTTCATAGATGGTTTTTAATGTCATCTGATCTGGAATACCTTCAGTCTCTTCCAAATATAATATGAGCCATGAAGTTCGGTATGGCCACTGCTCGGTAAGATTGATCCAACTAGCAAGCCTGTCCCAGTTGAAACTAATCTGATTGGCTCTCAGCAACCTCCCTTTAAGAAATACAAAAACATTTTAAAATTAATATTATGTTAAGCAAAACTTGTAATATGTTAAAAATATTTCAACATAAAATATTTAACTTATAATATATTCAAACCTAACATGTATATGGCTTCATTTTTAATTTTTATTAAGGCACTATGATCTACAATACTGTTAATAACAGTTTCGTGCATACAATGACTCATTACCAGAGTGTCAGTATTACTCCAACAATTTCCCTATGCATTTTAAAAAATCCAATTCTGTAGGCAGACTCTGATTGACTTCACTCATCATGATATCCTCTGGCTCTGTCAATGTGGTAACAAAATGCACTTTTTCATCATGCAGCTGAGTAGTATACCATTGTGTATACATATACCACACTCTCCTATCTACTTATCTGTTTTCAAGCACTTGATGTGTTTCTAGATCTTGCCTATTTTGACAGTGCTGCAAGGAACACAGAAGTGCATATCTTTTCGAAATAGTGTTCTTGTTTTTTTTGTTTTTGGGTCATACCCAGTGACGCTCAGGGGTTACTCCTGGCTCTGCACTCAGAAATCACTCCTGGCTTGGGGGACCCTAAGGGTTGCCAAGGGATTGAACCGCAGTCCATCCTAGGTCAGCCGGGTGCAAAAGCAAATGCCCTACTGCTGAGCCGCTGCTCAGGCCCCATCGAAATAGTGGTTTTGGTCTCTTGAAGTAGAGGTCAAGAAGAATTATTGTGTTGTATGGAAGTTCAAGGCTTTTTGTTTTGTTTTGGGGCAACACCTGGTGATGTTCAGGAGATACTCCTGGCTCTGTGTTCAGAAATTACTCGGGGGAGGGGCTTGGAGCGATAGTACAGCAGTAGGGCATTAACCTTGCACGAGGCTGACCCAGGACAAATCTGGGTTCTATCTCCGATGCCCCATATGGTCCCCCAACCCAGGAACTATTATTATATAATAATATATAATAATATATTATGTAAATATAATAGATTATATATTGATTATATATATTAATATAATATTAATATTATATATAATAATATTATATTACTGGTACATTTGGGGTTAAAAATCACAAGCTATACAGTCTGTATGCTGTGATTTTGACCTGATCTCATATCCCAAGCAAGACTTTTCTACTAGAATTTCCTACTAAGCAAAAAAAAAAAAAGGGGGGGGATGGGAGAGGCTACCTCTACATATGGAGATACACACTAAGAGTTATAACTATTAAGGAAATGCATCTACAGAAACATACAAAGAAAATATAGATGTCCCCTTTAAGTCTTTTGAGATTGTCTGTGAGAGGATAAAATCCAGGGGATATAAAATAATTTTTTTTTAACTTTTTGGGCCACACCAGGGAATACTCTTTTTGGGCTCAGGGAATACTCCTGACTCTGTGCTCAGAAAATCGCTCCTAGCTTGGGGGACCATATGGGACACCAGGGATCAAACCCAGGTCCATCCTTGTCCTGGGTCAGCCACGTGCAAGGCAAACACCCTACCGTTGCGCTATCACAAATATTTACCAGCCCCTATCACAAATATTTTTAATTTAAAGTATCACTTGAAATTCCAAGTAGAATATTAGTATATAATCTGTATACTATTCTATATATTGATTATACATTTATAAATTTCTAATTATAAATTTATCTGATTATCAAATATAAAAATTTTATTAATATAACTGTTTTATAATAGTATAAATATTTTTGTATTCAAGAGGTAAAATATTTCCATACTATGACTTCCACCAAAGAACCAATATCCTATTTCTACTCTATTGGACCTGGTTGGCTCGCTTATCCACCCACTGCTTAGTAATCTTAATTCTGTGGTCAGAGTAAAAAGATTTGTATTAGAAAGCCAGTTTTATTGTCTTTTTTCTTTTATTTATTTATTTATTTTGGTTTTTGGGCCACACCCAGCTGTGCTCAGGGGTTACTCCTGGCTATCTGCTCAGAAATAGCTCCTGTCAAGAACAAACTTCCTCAGGCTGGGGTGATAGTACAGCAGTAGCACATTTGCCTTGCATACTATTGACCCAGGACTAACTCTGGTTCTATCCCTGGCATCCCACATGGTCTCCAGAGCCTGCCAGGATCGATTTCTGCTTGCAGAGCCAGTAATAACCCCTGAGCACCACTGGGTGTGGCTGCCCCACCCCCAAATGACTAAACCTCCTCAACCACACCAGGAGTGACTCCTGAGCACCACTGTTGTTTTGGTGACCAAAAACAATAGCAACAAAAGGTTAATATTGAGCACAGAAATGTAGCTCAGTAATAAAACATCCTTTCCATATATAAGGCTGGGGATTTGAACATTATCACCAAACACACACAAAGATTGAGATGGCAAATATGATGTGTATTTTATTTAACACACACCAAGGTCTATCATTTAAAAACTAAAACAATATCAGCATATATAATATGAATCTCAATTTTTAATTAATAATAAATATTCCTGTATGCAAATTAGCATAAATTATCTTTATAGAAAGAGAAAAATTAAAATGAGAAAGCATTTTTAGCATTTGTTTTGTTTTGATTTGGATTTAGGACCACACCTGGCTGTTTTGTTTCAGCATAGGGTTTACTCCTGGCTTGGGGAATATTTTTCACTGTGCAGACAAGGATCATTCTTGGCAGTACTCAGGGACCCATATTTAGTACTGAAACTCAAACCATGTCAGACATATGCAAGGCAAGTATCCTATCCTCTGCACTATCCCTCCAAGTCCAAGTCATCAATAGTGTATTTCAATAATAGTAAATCTGATAGTTAATTTTTGTCAGAACTAACATAATTTTCTTTCTCCTCCCTCCCTCCCTTCCTCCCTCCCTTTTCCTTCCTCCCTTCCTTTTCCTTCCTCCCTTCCTTTTCCTTCCTCCCTCCCTCCCTCCCTCTCTCCCTTCCTTCCTTCCTTCCTTTCTTTCTCTTTCTTTCTGTTTTGGGGCCACACTCGGTGATGCTCAGGAGTACTCCTGGCTCTGCGCTCAGACATCGATCCTGGTTTGGGGGACCATATGGAACGCTGGGTGATCGAACTGGGGTCCATCCTAGGCTAGTGTGGGCAAGGTAGATAGATGCCTTACCACTTGCATCACCGCTCCAGCCTCTAACATAGTTTTTCTTAAGATATACTTAAATATGGGGCCAAAACAATATAGCACAACAGTAGGGCATTTGCCTTACAAGCAGCCAACCTGAGATGAACCTGGTTTAATTTCCGGCATCCCATGTGGTCCCCAGAGCCTGCCAGGAGTGATTTCTGAGAGCAGAGCCAGAAGCAACTCCTGAGCTTTGCTGGATATGACCCAAAAAACAAAACAAAACAAAAAAAACCCCTTAAATACAAATAAAACTGGTATCTAGCAATATAAAAACATGTAAACATAGAAGATCGTAAAAATATATAAACATAATAGTTTTTGAAAGTGAATAGCTTTTCTAATGAAGAAGAAACAAAAGTCACCTGTCACAGAAACAATATTAAGTAATCTTCTCATGGTCTGAGGACTTATGTCACTGAACCAGTCCTCTGTAACCAATAGTTTGGTAAGATCGAAGGACATCTGGCGAGTGATAGTCCGCTGCATCTGCCTTCGTCGGTAAGTATCCTGAAACAATGCATTATCAGTGAGAATAATCTTTGAGTCTGAGAACTAAAAGCTTTTGAGGAAATAATATATATTTATGACATCAACAAAAATATACAAATTTTAGCCAAAGAGGAAGATTACATGGTAATAAAACATAGTCTTTTTTTCCATAAGCTAGAATCTTTACATTAACTAATATTAGCAGCAATTGCATCAAATACTAAAGTGTACCTTTAGGTACATTTGTGTGTATGGTTATATTGTTAAAAAAAACTCCCTGCTTTGTCATGTTTGTAAGCAATCAAAACTGTGTAAACATTTTTTTAAAACCCATTCAGAAGCTCTGTATTTACTGGAATCCTGGAACAAGAAAGTAATCTATCTAATTTTATTCTTTTAAACTTTATTTATTTATTGATTGTTTGTTTTTGGGCCACACCCTGCGGTGCTCAGGGGTTACTCTTGGCTCTGCACTCAGAAATCACCCTGCCAGGCTGGGGGGCATATAAGATGTTGAGAATCGAACTGGGCCCTTCCCAAGTAGGCTATATGCAAGGCAAATGCCCTACCGCTGTGCTATCTCTCCAGCCCCCTCCTGTCTAATTTTAAGGATTCAGTATCTTGATTTTTAAGATCAGAATTTTAAAACATCTAAAACAGATCAATTTTTCCAACTATTCATATATGTAATATTTGTCATATATATGTGCATATATGTGAGGATATATATTAAAGATGATTACTATTATACATTTTATAATATTATATATGTATAGATACCAAATAAAAGGATAATACATAAATACGTAATACATAAGAGAACTCCACTGAACAAAGGGGAATCCCACCTAAATAAGCACAATTAAAGAGTGCCCAGAAATCCAAGGGTAAAGGAATGGGGGCACAATCACAAAAGAACTGAGACTCCTCTGCTGGGGCTGTGAGTTGAGAGAAATTTAGAAGTCATTAGAATTCTAATTCAGTGCTAATTTTACTCATAATAGTAATCTTGCATTTTCAATTACATAGGGTAGAGATATAAAATAAAAAATTAAGCTTTTTAGGACATACAATGTTCAATATGATGGTAGAGAACTAGGAACAATAATAATGCCAACACTTGCCAAGCTTAATCCCTCACAGGGCACTGAAAGACTGGCAGAGGAAAGGGAGATGAAAGAAATTCAGACACCATTAGAGTTTAGTACAAGTTTCATACATTCCCTAAAACATTCACCTGATGCAGAAAGGAAATTCAATTATAATTTACTTAATGATAAATTTGCAATCTTTACGAAAGAATCAAAATAGTTTTATTTGAAATTTAGAAAATCAAATGCACAATTCAATACAAATGTTCTCTTACCCGTCTATTGAGGGCTGTTTTGCTACCGAGTTTAGTTATCTCTCCAAGGCTAATTTGTGATACTCTTCTGTCAGCATCCTCCTGGATTCCTTAAGGAATGTAGCAAGAGAGCAACATTTGTATTAAAATTATATGGTTTGTTATTTTAAAGAAAAGTGCTTTTTACTACAAAAGGAGAGTCACCATTAGAAAAAGCAAACCCTACAAAACTACTCCAAAACCTAACTAATAGAAATATTTGGTCATTACCTGTAGAATCTGAGCATGGAATGTCCCCATTTGTTGTTGAAGTTACAAGAAATTTTCTTGCATTACTTAGTCCACGACTATTAAGGAAAACAGGCAAATGAACTATATTGCGCATGTAATCATGTCCATTAATATTAGAGTCACGAAGCACACTATTGAGGTTCTGATTAATTGCCTTTATAATGATATGTGGGTCACTTGCAAAGATAGCAATGAATGGGCCTTTGGAAAACAGAATGCGGACCTATGGAGGGGAGAAAGTAAACATAGAAGTTGTAAATTATGCAAAAGTAGCAAACAAATCTTCAAATTCTAATACCCTCTTCTAACTATGTTTTTAAATTCTATTTATTTCTCATAAAAATAGTATTCTATGTTGAAACCAATTTTATTAAGCCTTGCTATGAGTTTTCACTATCTACAACTTTTTACCATTTAACAATTGGTGAAATCCCCAAACAATATTATTCTATTTTGAGATACTTATTGCTCCTGTAAGATAAACATACAGGAGAAATATTTTACACGTAGTACTCAGTCAGTATTCTTGTCTCTGCCCACAGTTTACATACTGTTTCAAAAACATGTCTTAAGAGTCACTATATGTACATACACTTTATCTTTCAGTTTTTTTTGTTTTGTTTTATTTCAGGCTATCCCTGATGATGCTCAGGAGTTTACTGGATCTGCACTTAGAAATTAGTCTTGGCCGTACTTGGGGGACCATATGAAATGCCAAGGATTAAATTGGCATCTGGGTTGGCCGCACATAGACAAACATCCTACCTGCTGTACTAGCACTCCAACCTTTGTGCACACACTTTAACTAAAGAAATCTATAAAATCTGTGACTGATATATTAACCTGATTCTAATCATAACCACTTTCAAAGAAAAGCGGTAATAACACAATAAGCTTCAGAGATAGCCTATTATTTTTCCCTCCATACTGCCATTAACCATTGTTTAATGGTTAATGTTTAACCAACTGCGATAAAATATTTGCTATGGGGCCAGGTGGTGGCGTTGGAGGTAAGGTGCCTGCCTTGCCTGCGCTAGCCTAGGACGGACCGAGGTTCGATCCCCCGGCGTTCCATATGGTCCCCCAAGAAGCCAGGAGCAACTTCTGAGCGCATAGCCAGGAGTAACCCCTGAGCGTCACAGGGTGTGGCCCAAAAACCAAAAAAAAAAAAATATTTGCTATGCTTCTGCATATAATGGTTTAAAAAATCACCAGAGAAATGAGCACTATTAAAATTTCATTAGCGCTATATATTTTCTTTCTTTTTTTTGTTTTTTTGTTTTGTTTGGTTTTTTTGGGCCACACCCATTTGATGCTCAGGGGTTACTCCTGGCTAAGCGCTCAGAAATTGCCCCTGGCTTGGGGGGACCATATGGGACACCAGGGGATCAAACCGCGGTCCTTTCCTTGGCTAGCGCTTGTAAGGCAGGCACCTTACCTCTAGTGCCACCTCGCTGGCCCCTATTTTCATTTTTTTAAATTGTGTGTGTGTGCCACTCATGGTACAACTTTAGGATCACCAGGGCCACAACTGGCGAGAGCTACTAAGTGCCAGGATCAAGGCCTGGGTTTCAGACAGGCATGGAATGTGCTCTACCACATGAGTCACAGACTCAGACCCCATCTGACATACAAAGTCTCAACTGCAACAAATGTGACCAACAACATTTCCAAATAGTTGCAACATACAGTGTCCAACATCTGAAGAACTTTGTCTTGTTCACAGGCATCTAGTCCATCGATGATAACTACCAGTCGTGTCTGATTCTGAGTGAAGCTATCAATAGTTTTTGCCATTCTGGCCATCAATTCTACTTCACACTTAAGAACCTATGTAAAATACAGGACAGAAAGAATCAAAGATATGAGAAAGTTAAGCACATTTCTTAAAAAGTCTCACAGAAAGTCATTTTTTGGGAAAAAAAATTAAGAACCCTCAATATCATTTGTGGCTCCATTTAAAAATGATGTGAAAGCCGCACAATTAACTAAGTGACTTAATATAAATTACAGCATTTCCAATGTATAATGAAGCCAAAGTGAACACTCATTTTTGTAGGGGGATGAGGGGTTTGGATCACACCTGGTGTCACTCTTGGCAGTGCTTGGGGAACCATATGCGGTACTGGGTATCATCCCAGAGTTGGCCACATTCAAACCAAGCACCTGTCCAGTTGTACTATCTTTTGGGCTCTGTCATATCGATTTCAAATGAGTTGAATAATTTACTAGTTAAAGTAACATGCCTCCAAGTCCAAAGATGTTCAAATGAGTGCACTAAAAATGAACTAAATACCAAATTACAGAAGAGACACACTGATCAAACAAAAGGTTTTGGAAATTGTATAAAGTTCCATTAGTTCTAATGTATGGCCTCACTTGTTCTAGGACACATGTATAATTAGTTAATAATAACCACCTACAGCATAATAACTGCATTGACAGAACAGTTAAGCCTTGAGAGTTCATGGAAAGAATCTAGGCCTTCCATATGTAGTTTGTGTTTAGTCCATTGAGTCATCACCTTTTAGCTGAAAAGGACCAGTTAACTCCTTTACTAAAATTTATTTTACTAAAAAAAAAAAAATTAGAGCTTTAATCTTTTTGTCTTCAAAATTCAACTTTCCACAGGAAAAATATGGAATAAAACTTAAAAATGTAGTTTCCATTATAAAGTATTCCCTATTCCCAGCCAAAGAGATCATGCCATAGTAACATATCACATTATAATAACTTTCCGATAATCAATGAAAACTTACTTTCATGAAACCTTCACTTTTTAATTTGTGCAGCTTGGAAGCAGCATTATGGAGGCGTTTCCTTTGCGAATTTAGGAGAGAGTCTAGCACCTGCCACCATGTACGACAGTTCAATACCAAAGCCATCCCTACTATTGAGGCAATTGATATGAGGACAGCATTCACAGTCAAATGTTCAGGGTCAACTCTGAATATAGCCAGAAGCGTAATACCAGCAATGACGCAGCCCAAGATGAAAAGAAAGATGACAAAAGATGGGAGGCAACATGTCTTTTTCCACTTCTTTTTACCTAGAATGCAAGAAATTGTCTGAATCATTATTTATATGTGAAATGTCTAGACAACCCTAATCATCATAGTTAAGCATATGACAGACCTAACTTTCCAATTTTCACAGTTACACTGACGTCACCTCATCACCGACCACTCACAAAGAAGGGAGACGTCCTACCCTGTGAGTCTTCAGTCTTAAATACTCGGAAGAGTCTGGTTGCCAAAAACCCAAACTCTCTTTCACAAGCATCTGAGAGAGTCGCGATCATTTCAGCCATTGATGTTTCTCCACCTACACTGGATAACCTATTATAATCTGTAAATAAAAACCTTGAGGAAGGGAAGGAAAAAATCCGTTACTTAGATATCTAAAGAAGCAAATAACTTCAATATATACCAGTGCTTTATCATTTATCTACCATTGCTTTGTCTTTTAAAATTTACTGTTTTTCAAATGCCCCCAAAGAAACAGAAACTGAGAAACTGGTCTTTGGTAAGAAGCTTCCTCTGTCAGCAGAGATGCATTGGGGGGTGTATAAAGAGGGATCTGATACTGGAACTATGATGGAGGGCAGTGAGCCCTGGTGGAGAAAGTGATGTTGGAATGTTTTATGCATGAAACCCTACTATTAACGATATTGTAAACCACAGGACTTAAAATAAAATGTATTTTCAAAAAGTATTGTTTTTAAAAATTTTGTATGAAAAATAATTTTTCACTAGACATCTTCTACTTCTAGCATCTAGAGCCTGGGGATGTAGCCCAGAAGTAGAATTCATAACTTGCATGCATGAAGTTCTGGCATCAAACCGCTGCAACCACAAAGTAAGAAAACAAACAAAAAATACACTAAATTCCTATCAATGCTCACCATATGCCTGAGAGTGAAAGAGAGAAGTTCAATGTAGCAGAATTAAATGAAGTACTTTTCATAATACTAATTTTATTTATTTATTTTAGTTTGGGATCACACCCAGAGGTGCTCAGGACTTATTCCTGGCTTTATGCTCAAGGATCACTCCTGGCAGAGCTCAGAAGAACATATAAAATGCTGGGGTAGGAACAAGGTCCCACACATACAAAGCAAGTGCTCTACCCACTCTATTATTGCTCTGTTCCCAATACTAAGTTTATAAGCTGGTAGTACAAGTATTTTTCTCTTATGTTCATAACTCTATTTTATTTGGTTTATATATTTTCCTCTTAAATACATATATTTTATAATTATTTAACTTTTAGAACATCCATATTTTTGCTAACTGCATTTAATTACATTTTCTTTTAGGTTTCTAATTGTTTTTTTTATTTTACTTCTTTCTGAAATCCTCTAAACTACCTTTTTTCCTTGATGTACATGATTTCAGTTTGTTTTTTGATTTCACTTCAGTCCTTATAGTTTATAATATAGCACTGATAGGGTTTCAAGCATATAGGGACCCAACCCTGCTCTTCCCTTCCCATTGTCTTAGGACCTATCCCCAGGTAGTTACCCCATTACCCTGGCCTCATCTCACTGCACGGTAAGATTAGTTCTGTAGATCAGTTCTCAGTTGACTTACATATTTTAATCTTTCCAGAAAGATTATGCTTTCTCATAGCCACATATTAATTATTAATAAGTCATTAATAATCATTTCTAAAGATGGAAAAAGTACAAAGTAGAGTATAAACTGTTGCGAAGGTTACAAATCAATATAGGAAGATACCATGACCCTATCCTACATACAGAGCTCTTTTCACAAGAGAGAGAAAAGGTTTATGATAAATAAAATTTAGTAAATTAAAGTTAAACATTTCTCTATGGAGTATGAAAATGTACTTCATAAAGATATAATGAGAAGCATTTCCAAAATGAACATTTTTTTGCATGTTTGTTTTATTTCTCATGTAAAAGTCTTGAGACAAAAATCTACTGGAACATATAATGAGAAATGATGCATTAAAAACTTTGTTTCATCTTATTAATGGTTACTTCTGTCAAAAGGACCAACCTACCTTACAGGTAAAGCTTTAGTAGTTTGTTCTGGCAATTCAGGAGGATTCACAAACATCAATTTGAGGAGGAGTTCCAAATATCCAATATGTCTTGCCAATCGAGTACTAAGGACCCAGGCCCAATTCCAACTCTCTCCTTCTCTTCGTCCACCAAAGTAAATGACAACTGTAATTCAAAGTTTTGAATAAAATAACAAAAAACATCATTAATCAAGCAATCTATTGAGTTTCTCTAAGTAGTCAAATATCAAAGAATGTCTTTAACTAACAAAAGGTTCTTACACGACCTTTTATGGCCCCCTGATATTTTCTAATTATTCCTCAAAGAATTGCTCAACTCATTCACTTCCTCAAGCACAGTTAAGTGGTCTAAATAAGTGGTCTAAAATATGACAAAATAATCATAAAGTGTGACATAGGAAAGATACTGCCATATGGGATAGAACCTGGATAAACTACAATGCAAGGTAAATTCCCTACCCTTTCTCTGTACTATCACTCCAGTCCCAAGGGATAATTTTTAAACAATGAGTCTAGACATTTTCTCCATTTCAAACAGAAAGGACTTACTGAAAAAGATGTATAAAAGAGCCAAGAAGCTCAATGACACTGCTATTCCAAGATTTAGGTCAATTGTAAAAGCAAATAATAATCCAAGCCCTCCACAAAGCAGCAGGGTAAGAAATACAATAAGCCATGAAAACTGAAAAAGAGGTTCAATCTGCTGTCCTGCAAAAGTCTTCATTTCATCTGAAAAAGAAATATTTCCTTGTGAGTAAAATATCACTCCTCTGTTAGAAAATTAAATTTTTAACTCACTTTGAAAATGTCACTTTTTAACTCACTTTGAAAATTGAATGTTTCGATATATTTACTGAATACTTACTAAGTCCTTAGAAAACATGCTGCTACTTAACTCATTTTAACCGAAGTTTTCTTAGAAAAAATAAAAATCTCATTCCCTACGAAAACAGGCTTTTGCTTTCTACTGCTTCAATCTGAAGATGTAGAATTGTTTTCCATACATTTTAATATGTCACGATTCTGTCAACAGCTGATTTTAGCAAGTTGAATTATACGAGCACTTAGCTGTTCTTTCCACATGTGAAAATGAAAATACTTATTTTGCTGGGTCTTCAAACCACAAATCACAACCATTCCTTTCTGATAATCACACATCCTCTTCTTACAGTAACATCCAAGAGTTAAAGTTATGCAATAGGCTCAAATGAGCCCCAAACAAGACTCTTCCTGCAAAATTGGTTAAACAATTTTCATAGGCAACATCAGAATGTTCTTTAAGAATGAATTGTCAAGTCAAAGGTGGATGTGTTAGTCGGTGGAAGGTTGAATGCAATTTACAGGAAGCTCCTAATAGTAGCAGTAGCTCAGGAAAATTACTTTGTCTGTTCCTGAGAGAGCAATAATTTTCTGGGGCTGCAAGAACACACAAGGAGTTCTGTTGAACATGGCCATACAAATTGGTACCATAAAACTGTGTAAGCCCCTGGATAATAATGATAGCAAGTAGCACAGAATAACTGCTATTATCAGGTTTTGAGTATAACGAAATTGAAATTTAAAAGAGAATTCAAATGATTCTATCATCAGTTAGAGGGGAATAAAATCCCAATAAATTTAAATTAGCAGATAGCATTAATTTACATAACCTATAATAAAACTCTACTTCAGGAAAAAGAAAAACAAAGAAAACCAAACTGTTTATAAATGCAGTAAAAATACACCCTTTACCTTCTAGTTTCTTGAGTAAGAAAGATTTCCCACTTCCCCACTGTGCATACAGTCCTACACAAATAGGTGGCTGCATGGTAGGTTCACTAAGAATATCTGCCAGGGCACTGCTGTATAAGTCATAACCAAGCATGTCACCATCTGTTTCCGTAGGAGACAAGTGTCCTGTAAATAGAAACACACCACATCCTTACATTAACAAAATAATGCTAACATTAAAATTTATTTGGGGGGGTGAAGCATTCAGGGATGCTCAGGGTCACTATTGGTGGGGATTGGGTGTCAGGGGATCAAACTCAGGTCAGGCAGATGTCAGGCAAATGCCCTACTCGTTGTACTATCTTTCTGAATTTTGTTTTGTTTTGTTTTCGCTTTTGGGCCACATCCAACTATGATAAGAGCTTACTCTTGGCTCAACATTCCTGGTGGTGCTCAGGGGACCAAATATGGTGCTGAGATCAAAGTTGGGTCATCCATATCAAGGCAAGTGCCCTACTCTTTAAGAAGCTAAAGCTCCACGTGCCCCCTTAAAATTTTTAAGGGGGAGGCATACTTTACTGCTGAGAGGCCGAGCAGCCACTCCTGGGAATATTCGGCCAAATAGTGTGGGCCTAACAATTCAGTGCTCAGGGTCCAGCAATGCTGGTGTGACTACAGATGCCATGCAGTGTCACAGATTGAACTCAGGGTTCTGAACATACTAGGAATTTTTTTGTACCTTGGAGCCATGTCCCAGGACTCTTATTCACAAAATTTAAGTATAAAAATAGCTGACTAGTAACTCTGAATGTACAATAAATACACATTCAATACTATGTACATACATAAGAATGTTACAATACTATGTAAAGTATTTTTCCACAGTAAAATATATAAAAATTCCCAATTTTTACATTCTTCAGCTAAGGAACAAATATTGATCATTTTTTAAAAGTTCAGTCAGGAATAGAACCCACTACTTACTGGCTCCAAATATCTGAGTTAAAATACTTTTCTGGTGGCTACAGTCAATGTTATAAGGAGTCTCTCCTGCTTTGTTGGGCCTGTAGAGTAATCTTCCATCTTTGGGATTTCTCAGAAGAAGTTCTGCCAGTTTCCGACTCCGCCCACGAATAGCAATGTGTAAAGGAGTATCTCCTTTCTGCAAAAACAGTGGAAAATTAAACTTTCATTTTTCACATGTAGTTTAGAAAGCAACAATTTTCATATTTCAATAATACAAAATGTAAACTAATTGTTCATTAATATAATGGAACTTTGATGTCTATCTTCCCTACAATTTTTCTAGTATTGCTATTATAAACTATCTTTATGTCTTATTTTATTTAAGTGAATTATTTCATTACATCTTCTCTATCAAGGATCCAAATGTTCCCTCCCCTCTCCCAACTCACACCCTCCCCCCCTACAAATTCAGTTTTGTGGATCAGTTCTCTCATCTTGCCATCTTCTCTTAATTTCTTTCTCTAGTTCCTTACTAACCTTTTTGAGTTACAGCCCTCTGGAGTTAATTATTTTCCACTAAGCAGTGAGTTTTCTCCTTATTGCTCTTCCTGGGTTATGATGGATCCTCAAGTTTCATCAAGGTCAGCAAGTTTATGTGGGCCACGTATTTATTTGAATGAAAATCACCTTCCTCAACTAATTCCTATTCCACAATTTTTTGCTCCATTTGTCTAGACTCAAGTTGCACAGTTCATTGTGATATTCTATCTAACATGAGTTATCTCATCTGCACCTATGTCCCTTCAGAACCAATCACTATCAGATATAGCCCATAAATTTCTGAATATTCTTCACTTTGGGGTCTTTGCATTACATCTGTTCTTCTATCGCCACTACAACCACCACATCCTCATTTTTTTATTTTCCCTAAAATCTTCTTCCTATAATAGAATTCCCAATCAGGCATCACCAGAACAAAATTTGTCCCTCCAAAAAATAAATAAAATCAGGCTTTGACTGCATCTACCAGAAATACAGATCACTTTGAGAATCTTCCAGAAAGTTAGTTTCTCTACACAGGTGTTTTACCTTGTCTATAGCAGAGACCTTAGCTCCTTTATCTAGCAGCAACTCTACCACTTCAATATTTCTCATCTTAGTGGCCTTTATAAGTGGTGTTTCCCCATCCTGTGGGCATCAATAAGAAAGTTGGTCAGATAAATAGCTTTATTCCTAAGTAAAAAGACATATGTCAAAAATTCAAATATATAACAGTAGGACCATTCTATATTCTAAAGATAATAGCGTTTTAAAATTAATAAGTGCTCTACATTTCATAACCAATCTTTTATGTCAAAATCATTTACATCACTCAAGTGACTATGTGATATTATGAGTTAATGATTAGCCATTTCTGGAAAGAGTTACTTGTCCCTCACCGACCTTTGGGGCTATTTATTAGCCACTTACTATCTTCCCACCAAACAACCTACAAACCAACTGGTCACTCACTAATCATACAAGTCTGTGTCCAGATTTTCATAAATCTCTATGAATATCAAATCTCAATAAATATATACGAGGGCTTATATAGGAAAAGAAAACAGATAGAAGTGGTATCCCTAGAGAATTCTAAAGTAGCCTTCAAAAGAGATAATAATTGCTCCTAAAATGAAATTAAGGGAAACCACAAAAAAAAAAAAAAGTTCAGCACTGATTTAGGAAAGAAATAAACATTCAGAAAATCCCAAACATATAGACCCAAAAGAAATAAAAGTATCATAGTGCCTCTTGCAAACCAATAGATAGGAAATTTTGTTCCCTAGAAAACTTTATTTCCCTCATCAGTTTAGAAAGGCACTGTTCCAGATATCTAGCAGATGAAATAAGATTTGTTTACTGGGTTTTCATTAAGAATTGCTAAGGATCAGGTAGCAGAGTACACATACATGACGTGCAAGAAGTATTGTTTGTAATTCCTGCCACCCAAAACTTAGAATTAAAAGAAAAAAATTCCTGCAATTTCATTCTAGAATTTCAAATATATTTTTCTCTGTAAAAAACTATTAAACATAAAGTTAAATATGACACTAAAGTGTTATATAATTTTATTTTTCTCAAATTATTTTTATAAAATAGCCTAAAATGACTGATGGAAAATAAAAAAATTTAATTTATTTTAAAAGGAACTGAAACATTCTAAATAATATAAAAGCATAGAAGAATTCTAGTGAAATGTCCTACCTTTAATTTATATAATTTCTGAAAATATTTAAAGCAACAAGTGATAGATTAAATGACAGATAAAAACTACAGCTGTTTCTCAATTTCATAGTAAATATTACCAGCAAAAATCAGTATTATTATAATGTCAAACAAATATGATTGAAATATTCCAATACACATAGGACTAGTTATTATTAAGAAATTAGAAATGCAATTTATACCTTTGTACATATTTCAGTGTCAGGATTACACTGTAAGATATCTCTCACCATTGTTGCATTTCCTTTCTCAACTGCCCAATACAACGCAGTTTTATTGTCCTATATAATAAAAAAAAATCCAGTTACTCATATTAGATACAATATTAAAAACTGTAACTTATAAAAAGGAAGTTTAACTTCTGAAGAGAGAATTAATAGATCTTACCAACATGAAGTACAGAGGGAAAAGATAATAATCCTTATTTAATCTTAGATTTACATTTGAAACATTTTTATGAACAAAGCTTAGAAAGGACAAACACTTGATTTGGAAAGCAGAACCTGACATAATTGATAAAATATAATTCTGTAATGCTGTCAGATTTTAGTACTGAGCATTGGGTTGAAAATTTAAGTGTATAAACTCTGTATCTTTTAAAAGGGAATGATGTGTCATAAATTTTCTGACCCTGAGTTTCCTTCTGTCTACTAATCTTTCAAAAGATAATGCATGAAAAAAGCACTACACAAGCATAAATCATTTTAATAATATTTAACTCTGTCTTTTTTTCTTTTTTGTTGTTTTTTTTTTTGGGGGGGGGCACACCTAGCTGTGCTCAGGGGTTATTCCCAGCTCTGCACTCACTCAGAAATTACTAGTGGAAGGCTCTGGGGGACCTTTATAGATGCTGATCCAACACAGGTAGGCTATGTGCAAGACAAAGGCCTTACATGACTGTGCTATAACTCCCGCCCCTTGTTGAACTCTCTTAATCTTCACCCAACTCATACTCACATACAAACTTCGATCAGTTGTTCTAAAATACTATGTAGTTAAAAAATTGAAAATAGCGACATGGATCTTAGAATCAGAATTAGTGATAAAGAGCAGAATCAGAAGTGATTAAAATAAAAATTAAAAGTGACTAGAAGCAGAACAGTGATTAAAATGTAGGCAAGTGACCCTTCATAGAATAAAGAAGTTAGATAAAGGTCTAAATAGATGATCCAGCAATTATACTTAGTTAAAACATTTTAATACACAAAATAGTGAATTTCTTTTGACTGCTTCTTATTACATTTCATATACCAGGTTTTCTCCATTTACTATTCTCAAAAGTTTCTACTGATTTGTCAACTTCCTTAGGCTGGCACTCACATATTTCTGGCACTATTTTTTTTACTTTGATATAATCTCCCACCTTAACCTTGTTACCACAACCTTGCTAGAATGATTTATTCAGCTAAGGAGTACCGTATTTTCCGGTGTATAAGACGACCCTCTAATTTTGCAGTTAAAACATAGGGTTAGGCCTATATTCGCTATATCAGACAGAACGTTCCTGTGCTGCATGTGCTGCATGTGTTCCTGTGCTCATGTACCACAGTGAGCCAATCACAACAAGCAAAGGTTCAGAGGTTATACTGTAATAGACTTCCTCTCTGACTCAGGCCAATCTGAGCAGGCTTTTTACAGTGTAGATTCGGGTCCAGAACATTGTCTAATTTGCATGCATAAAAAGCCTGCTTGGATTGGCTGAGTTAGAGAGGCGGTCCGAGCAGCCTTGCAGTGATTGGTGCAGGATGGAGTTGGAAAATTCGTTTTGTGGCAATATTCAGACAATTTTCATTTAGCAGCATATTGAAACATTTTTCGGGATATACTCGGTGTATAAGATGACCTCCAATTTTCGGTTGACTTTTTTTTTATACTTTTTTTTAATATATTTTATTTAAACACCTTGATTACATACATGATTGTGTTTGGGTTTCAGTCATGTAAAGAGAGAAAAACGCAGAATGGTCTCACTCATCTATGGGTTTTAAGACTTTTTTTTGTTTCAAAAGTCGTCTTATACGCCAGAAAATACGATAATCTATTTCACACTTTCTTGAATCTCCTAATCTTAGGATTCTACTATCCTTGCTTGAATACCCAGCTTTCCTTTTTCTTTCCCTTTTCCTTTTTTGTTTTTGTTTTTGGCCACACTTGGAGGGTCTCAGGGCTTTCTTCTGGCTTTGCTCTCAGGGATAACACATGACAGGGCTTAGGGGATGGCAAGAATTGAACCTGGTGGGCCACATGCAGATGAGCATTCAACCCGCTGTACTCTCTCTCTACCAGCTCCAACAACCAGCCTTTTTTTTTTTAACTCTGCCTATATCCAACCCATCTGATAAATTAGCTTAAATTCTAAATTCTTTCAAAATCCTTCCTCAATGCTCTCTTTCTATTGCTTAAGAATCTTGAATTCTTGAATCTTTCACTTGCAATCAATCTTATATCAAAGTGGTATCCCTTTATATATGTATATAAAAAAGATAATAAGAGATTAAACAAACCAACACTAAAACATTTCGATTATAAAACAAATTTCTTACAGGTAAGGATCCCATGGCAAGCTCCTCTGTTATAATATTCATTACTTTGACATCAAATCTAATTAGGATACCGGCGAAATACAAAGAAAACCTAAGGAAAAGTAAAATTCTTCCAAGAAAAATAAACTAACAAATAAATTTTTAATCTATAGGTCTTTTTAATTTTAATCTATAGGTCTTGAAATATTGGATAAATTCAAAAATTCAGGCAAGTTTTTTTCTTTCTTTTTGGTTTTTCGGGCCACACCTGTTTGATGCTCAGGGGTTATTCCTGGCTAAGTGCTCAGAAATTGCCCCTGGCTTAGGGGGATCATATGAGACACCGGGGATGAACCTCGGTCCTCCTTTGGCTAGTGCTTGCAAGGCAGACACCTTACCTCTAGCACCACCTCGCCGGTCCCTTCAGGCAAGTTTTTATCTAAAATTGATAACCTTAAATCTCTATGAGCCACGCTTTTGTAAGCCAAGTTGACAGTATTACTATATCAAGGAAAGGAAAGAAGATAGGTAAGCTGATTAGGGTAAATAAAGATTTTTGTTTCGTAAAGCAAAACCAGAGAAACAATGAAAAAATATTAAAGAACCAAGTTATACAACTCAGAATTACCAACTATCTCAGAAACTATTCATTAGGATTGAATATATTTATATATTAGTGAGGGATGCATATTTGAAAACTATAAGCTTCTTTCTTAATTATTTGACATAATATAGACATTTCATAAAAATGGCAGTAAAATATAATTTAAAGGTTATCATTAAATTTATATTAGAATTTCCAAGTTTATCTCTATAGCATTATTGGAGGAATGACTATGTTTATCAATCTACACCTACAGCCAAATATACTAAAGGGTAAGAGCCACACTAAATATGCATACCTGACCCCTGATGTCTATATCAGCATATTTTTGAAGAAGTGCTCGAACAATTTCCACATGACCACCTCTTACAGCACCAATCAATACAGTATCCCCACTCTAAAAGAAATAAAAACATAAGGCATTCACATGATAAAAATATTATTTTGGGATTTAACCTATATTTCTTTTAAAATGCATTATAAAAATCTTTCTCAGTAAGAAAATTTAAATTAACTAACATTAAAACCTTATATATTAGTAGCCTTAAGAATAAAAAACATAGGACTTTAAATATCAAAAAAAAAAACTTTGAAATTCTGCAACAAAAGTTAAGAAGGATAAGACACCCAGAATAAGAAACCATTCTGTTTAATAGGAATGACAAGGCAAGAGACACATGTCCACATTCTAGAAATGGCATAGCTTATGGAAAGGCCCATAAAGCAACAAGATCCACTGATTTAAAGAAAAATTACATACATGGTGCAATCTATTTAAATAGGGGAAAGAGTCCAATCAAATGAGGATGGAGCATTAAAGACAATATCACATAATGTTTATAAACTAAGAAACTAACAGAGTCCTCTGTGTAAGACAAATCTTGGACAACTTAAGCAAAGTGGTACACAAGAGATTAAATGCTTTAAAATCACCCCTAAGCACAGTGTGGAGAATAAATTATAGATTACAAATAAATCTTGTTAAGATGCTGCTGCAGGATAGTGGAAGATTGTGGCTAGGACTGGACTACTGGTAATGGAAAACATAAAAGAAGCAATCAACTAAAGAATTAAATGTGCAAAGTAAGGCAGAGAAAAACTAGGTTAATATGCAGAACTGGGCCTTAATAACAATGGTTGCAACATTTATTGAAATGGAGCGAGTGAAGGAAAAGTTTTTATTCCAAAGACTATTTTGCAATGTTTAAAAAGCCCTGTAAAAATTCAAATGGAGAGGTATACTTCTTCAGACGTTGAAGAAAAAGATAAAAAATAAAAATGCTAAGTATAAAAGTTTAGATTTAAAGTCCTACAGCAATGAGTAACACTGATTATAAACAAGTGATATATATGTATATATACACATATGTCACATATACATATTGAAGGTCTATTACAGACTAACAGTATATGACATTTTCAATAACATTATTTGACAAAAATTTTAAAAAACCCTCACAAAGACTGAACAGTCTTTAAGTTAATTTTAAAAGAAGAAACAAAATAGCATAAAATAGGATTATCGTGCTTAAAGAATCCTGAAAGGAAGTAAGAAGTTAAAACAATCTCGTATCAATATAACTACTGGAAGAAAAATTTTAAATAAGTAACCTACCCTATCCGGTATGTTAACATATGTTCCAGCATCAAGAAGATCCTGTACAATCTCTGTATGACCCTCCTTGGAAGCAATCATCAAAGCAGTATTTCCATCCTTATCAGTTAAATTAACATTTGGATTCCTCTTCAAAATTTCCTTTACTGACTGTGTGTAGCCTCCTTTTACTGCCACAATAAGTGCAGTCATTGAATTCTAAAAAAAAAAAATATCAAACCAAGAAATGAATATGTAAGTAATGATGATTTATGCCATTTTCATAAAATATTTCCAAGTGGGAGACCTATTATTGTTATTTCCAATTTAAAGTTTTATAGTATAAATGACCAGACATAGACCAAAAATAGTCAGGTGAAATTATTTTCCATTTTTTTTGAATATACATTAATTCTCTGAGTCAACCGAACTTTTATGACACTGAATTCTATAAATAATTATCTGAAAATGGACTCACAATGAAAAATCCCTCTCATTAAGTATTGAAATATCAAACAGTCGACAGAATGACTCAAAAATAAACAACTTCTAAGCTACATTGTCGAAAGTACAGTGAATTCAAACAGGAACTTCTGTGTTACATACTACGTGAAATCTAGACCAACTTTCTTTATTGCTAAGAATAAATACTATTTAAGTTATAATTAAGTTACTGTCACTATTAATTGAGATGAAGGCATGCCAAACTTGCAATTGTTTTCTGAATTAGAAGCAGCAAGTATTTCTTCAATGTGTTCATTAAAATGACAAAGACCCACAAATAACAAAAAACCAACACAAATTTACCAACGATATATTCTAAGTTATTTATTATAAAATATTTCATTTTATTTTAAAACCAGGGATGCAAGATGGTACTAATACACACTAGCTATTGGAAAGATACCATATAATAAACTTGGGAAAATTTTTTTCTTCTTGGAGGAATAATGTATTTTATCTATCTTTTTTCTTTTACCTACAAAGCAAAACAATTTTAACAAAACAATATAAGGCAAGACCATTTTAGGAGATGATTTAATACAAGATAATTACTGGAAGCTAATGTTAAAATAAGAGAAAAACAAATCCTCATACTTCAAATCAATCTTATCTTTCAAAATAAATATAACCAATTTTTAAAGGGTAAATAAAAATTCAAAAAGATTAAAATCTATAGGAAAATGAATGCAAAGCAATGAATAGTTTTCCGTATTTCAATAAAAGTATTTTGTCATTCAGTGATGTAGAAATAATATTTTAAAAACTTGTCTTTCTTTTATAATTTTTATAAGACTTCACTTTTAACTCCATACAACAACAATATTCGCACAACACTAATGTATCATACATATATATATTCCTTGAAGATTAGCAACTAGTAGCTTCTACCAAAATGGAAAACAAAACAAGCTGGTTAATATGTGTCTAGAAGTATGATTAGGAATGCTTCAGTTACAATTACATTGCAGCCAGATATTGATAAGATTTAATGTTAAAGGTCCATTTCATATATATTTCATTTAACATAGACAAAAGATGATCCATTTCTCATACACAATTATTAAATAATAGTGATTTATATAAATTTAATTTCCATATATATATATATAATTTCCATATATATAACTATATATATTCTTATGATATCATGAGAGAAACAATTTAGCATGTTCTACTAGTATCCTTAGCACACTTGGTACAGGGCTGGATACATATATATCAAGAGCTCAGTAAGGAATTAATGCTCACCATTCAGTAACGTATTTAATCTTCCTAGGTATGGACCACTAATTTCTAATATATTTTAGTTTAATATAGCTGATTATTTTTTAGCTTTCAAAAACTTACGTGAATTAGCAAGAGATCCTTAAAAGCATACTTATAGTACATATTATTTGTAATATTTTTATCAAGGTACAGAAATAAATGCTTAGCTTATCTTTTCAAATGCCAATTAATAATTGCAGAAAATATTTCTAGATATAATTTAAATAAAAATGTTCTTTCTCTTAAAACTAAAATTTATTTCTACTGTAATGGTTTAAAAAGAAAAGATACTTACAGCTCCTTCTTGATCAACATCAGCTCCCATGGCTAATAAATGCCTTACACATTCCAAATGACCCTTTCGTGCAGCCCAAACCAAGGGGGTTGTTCCGTACTATTAAAACAAATAGTGAATTCAAAATTATTGTTAAAGGCATACCTAATCTACTGCACAACATTCATTTTGATAAAATTCATACATTTTAATATTACTTTGATGAAATTCATTTTTAGTATTAATTTGATTACTGTTCACACAAAGGAAAAAAAATCACATTTCTACTGTATACCCTCCTGAATTGATGATGAACTGTACATAAAATATTTCAACTAACATTCAGTGACAATTTTTCCATCATAAAATCATATAGCCTCTAGTTTTTAATGTTTCCATTGATTCTTATGTCTTATTAAATACAGAGCACATGAAAATACTTGTAACAGACTACAAAGGAGCATAATAAAAACTTGGAAAGAGCCTGCTGACTTACCTTATCAGAGCAGTTGACTTTAGCACCATTCTGTAGTAAAAGATGCACTATATCTGCATGACCTCTCCCGGCAGCCCAAATGATTGGGTAAACACTGTACTGCTGGGGGAGAGGTGGGCAGGTGGGAGGAAGGAAATTTAAAAGTTTAGGGAAAAAGGAAGGGAAGGTGGGAGGTAGGGGGGAAGAGAAAGAAAAAAAAAGCTTTTAGAAAACACATTTTCTAGGAAAAGTAACAAAGAAAAACAAATGTTTTAAATACAAAACAGTATTACTAAAAATCATTTCTGATTATTCCTTTAAAAACATACTCTAAAACATACCAGGCAACTTAAATATGCTCAGTCTTAAGAAGGTGTGTATTATGAGCATATGGATATTTACAGATTTAACACAATCAGCTCACAGGAAAGCCTAACCTAATAAGATAAATGTGAAGCCCTTCTTATCTGTATTCCCATTGACGTATAATTGATAGATAATATATGAAGATCAGTACAACATAATAATCTATATATATTATGAAAGAATTTTCCCTTTCAATAAGAAATTTTTTAATCTATAAACTGAGACAAGTGTTTGGCAAGGAAGTTATACATGTATATATCAACTATAAAAATGTACAAAAATGGTATTGATAACCATTATGTTAGTAATGTTATGTTAATAATATATAACAACAGAAAATAAACTATTTTAATATTTCTTCTGAAGTGTTATGCTCTTTAATGGGAAGTTTTAAAATTATAATAGGATTATAATAGTGTTAAAGTTGATGACATCGATATGCAAAGTTAATGAAATGTCCCCTCCCACCAAAGTGCCCAGGACTCTTCACTAATGACCCTTTGTTATGCCTGATCCAAATCTTCATAAAATGTTAAGGCAGTTATAGATGACATTTAAGCTTAAGAAATAACTAATTAATACAAACTAAGAAAGAACATTATGCATTATCTTATAAATCTACATTATTTCTATCCATTATGGTGCCTAAAAACTTAAAGTACTTCCTAAGAGAACTTTCTTCTTGCAACAAATAGAGTATTTGTTAATGCTTACCAGACCAGTGACACTGGGATTGGCACCATGAGAAAGAAGCAACTCTACTACCTCTGTACGCCCTTTATAACATGCCCACATAAGTGCTGTCCATCCTCCCTAGAGAAATAAAAGGGGAAGAAAGATAAACATAAAATTTAAAAATGAAGCTCTTTTCACAATAATCTAAATGCCATCATTAGATGAAGGCAATTCTATGTAGTTACAGACTCTCAAGCTCCTACAGAAATATACAGACAGTTGCACCTAACATGAATCAGTTCTCTTACTTCTACAATGGTGAGTCTTGTACTATATCACAGAAACTGAAATGGAGAGCTCTCATGTTGACTCTAGCAAATTTCCAAGATTTTGTTTAGCTGTTTAAAAGTTCTTCCCGAAAAATATTCTTCTCTTTTCACAAGTTCAGATATTTCCAAGGAGGGATTCCAGAAATCATCTTCAATTCTGTAATTGAATGCATCCTACAAATCCCATATCATAATATCTCTTGCTAAGAAGGAAATTTTAGGCAGGGAATGTTGCTCAGCAGCAGAATATAGAATATGTATCTCCCTCTGTATGGCTTAGGTTTGATCTGGCACAAGGGAAAAAATGGCAATGGGATATATAAAAATTACGATTTCTAGGAATGCTAATATAAGTATAAATTAAGGGAATGATAACTACCTTTTTCTAAATTATAAGGCCAATTTTTATGTTAGCTGCAATGGAACTCAATAAGGAAACTAATCAAATTATATCAAAATGAATGATTTCTTTCTCTTATCAAATTAGTATTTGGAACAAACCTTATTTGGTTCTAAGGATGTCAATAGTTTAATCCTTCTGATTCTATTTCATTAATTTTTATTGCATAAAGCTAGACACAAAGAACCTCTCAGTGTTAAAATAAATAATTATTTTAGGGAAATACTAATAAAGATAAAATTTTAAATGTTTAAGAAATCACTTCTGTATGAATTTTAGTGTCCTCACACTTTAAAGAGTATACTTTATATTTCCTAATCCCTTTATAAACATATATGGAAGAATGACACAGAAGAAATGCCTTTTGAGTAAGGCAGGCCTGGGTTCGAACTTATCTAATTACTTAATACCTCAGTGACTTTGGAAATAATCTTCAAACTGAGTCTTCAAATCAATTTATGACTAAATCAATTTTTGCCTATTGATTGTTACCATAAGTCAATTGATGATAGAGACGTAATAATCCAGCTAAACATGTTAAGCTTTGAATAGGTTTCTGATACATTAATTTAGCTGATAAACTGATATGAGTACACTTAAAATATTAAAATTTGATTATTATTTGCACTTTTTCTTTATGTATCAGTAAAATAAAAACTTCACATTTTGTTCTGACCTGCCATATCCCTTCTGTACTGACATTATCTTCTTTCCCTAAATTTTTATAGCAATGTATTTTAGTATTTTTTCAGAAATATGTGGCAAAAATGTTCAATAATTTTCTACAAAAATGATAACACCCATTTCATTACATTTTAATATAAGACAAGTATTATTAATAACCTTGTAACAACATTGTTTAAATAAAGTAATTAAAAAAGAATATAAGACAAGAATGAGAAAAGCACCATAAATTATAAAATACAATATAACATTAGACCAAGATCGTGAAATACTTCAGTTTCTTTAAAAATGAACCAGAGAGATAGTACAGCAGGTAGGATATTTGCATTATTCTGGGTTCAACCTCCTGTGCTAAATCACTGGTACTATATATGATTCCCTAGAAGTGATCCCTGAGAACAAAGCAAGAAGAAATTCCTAGGCCCTGATGGGCCCAAAACAAACAAAACAAAACAAAAATATCAAAACAAAATCAGGACTACCTGTACTTTATGTCAAGTATCAAATACAAAGCAATATATCTTTTTGATACTGAGGTAAATTATTCTTAACTTAAATTCATTGTTAAAATTAAGTCTAGAAAAGGCTAAACATTGTACAGTACAAATAAATCAAAACTAATTCCTTTCTTCAAATTATTCTTCCAATAGATGCCACGATCAACCATGAGCAAAATCTTGTTAAACTTATAATATGCACATTTAAAAAAATAACACTCTTAAATTTATATTTTTCTGAAAAGTATAATCTAAACAACTAAAATATTTTAAAACTATTTTCCTCTCAAAGAAAACAAAATTCACAAGTCTAAAACATTGACATATTAGGCATAATGAGCTTCTTTTAATACTACTTTAGAATTTTAAAATCTGAAAATAGCTAAAAGAGATAAGTTACCTAGGTTTAAAACATTTGAGAGTCATTTTAACCTCCAAGTTAAAATCCTAAAAATACCATCATATCATCTCCCATATAAAAATGAAAAATTTTACATATGTGAATTACTATTAATAAGATTCCCACTAAGTAATAGCATAAAAAGAAAAGATATATATATACCATGTCTCGGTGTTCCAGGTTAACCTCGCATTTAAGCAGTTCTTTCACAATGTGCACATGTCCTTCTTTAGATGCTGATATAAGTGCTGTCCAGTTATCCTTGAACACAAAGACACGGTGTTAACATTTCAAAACCAAAAAATACATTCTAAAATTAGAAAAAATAAATTCAATGTACACACCAAATAATCGTACCAAACTGACATGACTTAATCCAGACTAAACTACTCTAAAAGAACAGTGAAGCAAAATTATGTTTAGAATGTAGTTGTCTAGTGTATCACTATATGGTGAAGTAAGAGTCTCACTACTCCTTATTTAGAACTTCTAATCTCTGTGTGTGGTGTTTTTGGTTGTGTTCTTTTTTTGTTTTTGTTTTTAGCTTTTCTTTTTTCTTTTTTTTTTTAAAGAAAACCGATGACTAACTAAGCCTCAAAGTTAATCCTTCTGGTTAACAATTACTATAAATTGAAACTAAAGAGTCTTTAATCATATTTAGGAGTACACACAGGCGATTAAAGTGATCCCACATGATTAAGACAGGGCTCATGGGTGGGTCTTAATTTAGTCTGGTCCAACATAAGCCCAGTCTGGAAACATCCACATCTGAGAACTCCTAACCCTAATCACATCCTACTAGTTCCAGACATATTTTCAATCTAAAAATGCAAAATTAACACACAGAACAGGGGAACTCCCTCATGCATTTTAATGAGACCCTTTGGAGGCACAAATGACGGTTCTATGAAACTCCTCTGGGAGTGCTAGACCATTAACCTCACTAAGGTTTTTCAATTTATATATATAAAAAAAGATATCTTTTCTGGGAAACAGAAGGAGAAAATTTATGCTTCTTGGAATAGTGCTTTATGCCTCAAAATATATGTCAAAAGGAACCATCACATCTTAAATTTATATATTTTTGCTCATTTGTTTTTGTTTTGGGGTTACACCAGTTATTCTCCAGGCTTTACCATCCTCAGGGTTCACTCCTGAAAGGGCTCTGGGGTCCATATGTGGTGCTAAGGATCTAATCTGGGTCAGCTGAATGCAAGACAAGTGCTTTACCCACTGTCATATCTCTCCTGCACTGACTCTTACCTTACATAATGATATTTATATTAAGTTACAATTAAAAGATTGAAAATATAGTATACATACTAGGCAGGCAATAATTTTATGCACAATTGCTTCCTTATTTAGCCACTGAAATCTATACATAGAAAACATAAAGAGCTAAAGCCTTTTACTGAAAGTACAAATTTTTCTCCACTATTACCTTTAACTTTAACATTAACTTAGGATATGTATAGTTGAATGTATTTGAAAAAACAATATGTATTCTATTATTTTTGAATCACTTTTTAAACCCAGGATAATTGAGAAGTTGACCACAAAAGAGACAGATGAATTATTTCGATAAATACCAAGTCTTCCAGATTGCAATTGGCTCCATTCTTAATTAATTCTTTCACTATTTCCAGATTCCCCTGCTCAGCAGCTATCATCAATGGAGTCTGGCCGCACTAGAAAATATAAGAGAGGATGTGTCACGATGCTATACTTTCACTGAAACACTACCGGTAAATACATTCCATTTATATTTTAGGCTAGTATTTAAGCACTCTTTTTAGTATTTGTTTAATTTACAAGCACACTTAAGTCTTAAGTTTTCAGTCTACGAATTTTTTTTTAATTTTTATTAAGACCAATGTGAATTACAAATCTAGTTTTTAGTCTACTAATTCTATAAAAGTCAAAGAGAAAGTAAAATCTGTTTATTAAACATAGCATTTTTTCAGCAACTTCATTAAAAATAAGTAAACATGGTAAAAAAAAATAAAAGTACAAAACTAAATATCCAAGCTACACATCATGAAACCCAAACTTTAACAACTAAACATAAAGTTGCCTGCTATAATTGCCGGCTATGGTGGAGTGGTGGTGGTGGTATGGATGAACTCTAGAAACATTGGTAGAGGGAGATTAACATTGGTAGTGAAATTGAAGCTGAAACATGGTATGTCTAAAACTTAACTGATTAACTTTGTAAATCAAAATGCTTTAAAAAATTTTTAAATAAGTAAAACTGCATAAAAGACTGAAAAATTATCAAAATGTATATATAAAAGTCCAAGAGTCTTTAATAATACAAGTAAATGTAATAGAAAAGTTGCTTTAATAATATTAATTTAATAATATTGAATACATATATATGGTATCTTACTAAAGGGGAAACAATAAATAAAGACAATGTAGGTGTTATTAATAAGATACTTTTTTTTTAAGCTTCCCAGTTAGGATTTTTAATTTATCACACTAAATTTTCTTCTAGTTATCTCAGTAGCCTAGGCTGTGCGAAGAGTGAGTCACAGTTAGAGAAGAAAACAGTTCCTTGGCACTAAGATAGCAGAGTGGGGTCTGGCAGCTCAGTCCTGAATCCAGTAGCAGCACTCACCCACCCACCACCACCACCACCACCACCCACAACCTCTACTACAAGTGTGCTTCCCAGAATATCATTTGCCATGTCACCAAGACATGGTATAGGTTGAAATGAGGGGTTTATTAACAGTGACAAAACTAAAGGTGCTAAGTGAAGGGGAAAAACAATACAAAAATTAAAGGTTAAGTATACAAACATTTATTTAAGAACCTACTAACCGACCAAACAGATATATGACTACTAATAGTAAGCTAGACAAAGAGGGGACCACCTACTCTAGCAGCCCGGGGAATGATGGTGGGGTATATGGGTTGCAGAAAGGGAACTGGGATGGGGGGAGGACAAATTTGGTGATGGGTATTCCCCTGATTCAATGTTAATAATATGTACCTAAAATAGTACTGTGAAAGATATGAAACCCATTATGATCACAATAAAAAAAAAAAAAAAAAAAGAACCTACTAGCCATGGATCTATGTATGTGGGGGAAAATATCCAGGATATTTTTAAATGGTAATTTGACACCATTTCTCTATTTAGCCTAACCTCCCACTACTCATTTGGAGAAGAATCTAAATCTTCACTGCAACGTAGAAAAGCCCTGAATAATGAAGAGATTGCAGCAAACAAGTTCACCTGGATACTTTCTCTGTTGGTTCCTTAATGCCTATACTAGTTTGAACAAAGTACAGAAGTAAACTGCCTTAATACAATCTTATATAATGAATATGTAGCAATCACCTGTCATTCAACTAGGGTCATGAGGGGATGAGGTATTGTGCATACATATATTTTTCCAGGTGAAAGTTTATCCTTTAAGTATTAAATTTGATTATGACTTTTATGGCAAAAATTATTCTAAAAAGCAATGCCTGCATTGCAACTTGTCAAACAGATTAACTTAAATATTATTTTTATGATTCTGAGTCATAACTACAGACATCAATTATTATACCATGTCTGAATCTGCCAACTCTTTAACATGCTCTCCAACACAATTTCTCCTTTCTAACAAACTGAGATAAAAGGTGGAATATCTAAGTTGTTGGCAAAAATGGAAAGTAAAGCCAATTACTTCTGAATACATAAACTAGAAAATGCATGATTTTCATCAGAGATTTCCAGCTAGTTATTTCAAAGACAGAGGTTTTCTGTTTACTTTTGAGGTCATAGATCAGCGAGTTCACAGACATGTGTTTTTCTTGAGTATTAGAAAAAATAAGATGGAGGAATATAATTACCTATAACAAACTTCATGAAATAGAACAAGCCAAATAAAGGCTTGGAAAGTCATAACTTTCTCTTATAGAAACTATTAAATATCTGCCCTGCATACAGTGACAAGACTTCGTCAAGGAAAACTAACAACAAAACATATCGTTCTACCTCACAAGAAGAAATAATCTTGCAACACCACACTGACTAAGTCTCCCAGGAAAGCTCTATAATTAGACTAACCTGGTGACTATGTGCCTTTCTTTCTATGCCCACTATGTTAGAGCTGTATCACAACCAAGCCCATGTCCTATCTTGAATATGAATCTTACTGCTTGTTTCTGTATTTCTTTGCTAGCCTATTTCCGCTCTGGGAAGTCTGTGTTATCTCTTAAACATGTACTTCTCTCATACTCTCCCCACATCTTTTTAAATAAGTTTCAATAAAATCTATCTTGGTTCAAAAACAAACAAAAAAGGCATAAGACATTACTTCAGCATAGTAAGAAAGGGTCAAGAGGGCAGAATCTAGAGCCTGGGAAGACATCCTGAGCTATCACAATAACTAGGAACGGCTTGACCAGTTTGTTATTTTTTTGTTTGTTTTTGTTTTCTTAAAAGCCCTTCATTTAAGTTGATTGTCACTGTATAAGAGTTGTTACACTCTGTCCAAAGCAATTTCTTTTTTCTTTTTCTTTTTTTTTTTTTTTTAAGAATCTCACTGGAAATTCTGTAGGCATTATATTTAATCTGTGTAATGATGCCTAGATGAACTAGAGCACAACAGGTAATGAGACCCTCCTTCCTTACTAGTTATACTTTGGGAGGTCTATATTGAAAAAACTTTTTAAGTATTTATTTTTTTATATTAAATCACAATGAGATACATAGTTACAAAGTTCTTCATGATTTTCAGTCACACAACATTCCAATACTCATCCCTTCACCTGTGCACATTTCCTGCCACCAATGTCCTCAGTTTCCCTCCCATCCCCACCCCAATCTGCTCTATTACAGACATTTTTCTTGTCTTTCTTTCTTTCTCTTTCTATTCCATTGTTTCTTTTAGGGACTGTGCTTTGCAATACTGTTACTGAAAAGGTATCGTGCATATCACTTTGCATCCTTTCCGTACTCAGTGTCCAGAGTGACCATTTCCAATTATCATTGTTATAGTGGTCCTTTCCTAGTCCTAAAAGCACTCCACTTCTTTCCTGTGACAACTTCCTACCCTGGACCCCCCTGGCCCTTGTTTCTCTTCTGTTTGGGCATTATTACCAAGTTTTTTTTTTTTTTTTCAGAAATTCACAAATGAGTGTGATCATTCCATGTCTGTCCCTTTTGCTCTGACTCATTTTACTTAGCATGTACTCTCCATGTCCATCCATATATAAGTAAATTTAATGACTTCATTTTTCCTAATGGTGGCATAGTATTCCATAAGCAGATGTTCCTTTATCCATGTGTAGATGTTTCTTAATCCACCAAAGCAATTCTTAACAGACAGACCTTTTATAGTTAATCTTAAAATAATACAAACCCAGGCACACTGAAGTAAACATTGTGCACCATTTGAAGTTCCCTAGAGCAGGTACCACACTTATCAGCTTTCAAGAAAAGTATGATTTAAAAAAAAAAAGGCATTTACTAATTTACTATTATTCATCTTTTTTTTTGGGGGGGGGGTCACACCTAGCAATGCTCAAGGGTTACTCCTAGCTCTGCGCTCAGAATTCGCTCCTGGCAGGCTCGGATGACCATATCGGATACTGGGATTCGAAACACCAACCTTCTGCATGCAAGACAAACGCCTTACCTCCATGCCATCTCTCCAGCCCCTAATCATCTTATTTTTAATTTCCAATTCTTAGGTAATTTTATTTCTGTCTAGCTTTTATTAAACCTAAAGAGCCATTATCCTTTAAAATAAAGTTTACTTTTTTAAACTACCATCTTAGTGTTCCAAATATGTTGATATTTTACTAAAAATTGCTTCTAGAATCAATTATTTTACAACAATGAACAACCTCCAATTAGAAAATTATAAATTATGCTTTATGAATAATCTCATGTTTATAACAACTATTGACTGTTCATAATGTATATCATTATGCAAAGATGCCAGATAACCAGTATATTTTGTTCAACATAGAAACATTGAAAATACAGTCACGTATAACATTAGAAGAACTTCTGGAAACTAAGAGAAAGATGACAGAATTAATATTGCATGTTAAAAAACCTATAAATCAGGATGTGTCACAGTAATATTCCTCACAGAGATCATATACAAATTGTAATGAACTAAGATATAAAAACAGTTAGCACAATATTTGCATAAATATTCAGGATAAACATTAGGCACATAATATTATTTCAATAATAAAACTTCTGAGTGGGGGGCTGGTGAGGTGGCGCTAGAGGTAAGGTGTCTGCCTTGCAAGCCCTAGCCAAGGAAGGACCGTGGTTCAATCCCCCAGTGTCCCATATGGTTCCCCAAAGCCAGGGGCAATTTCTGAGCATTTAGCCAGGAGTAACCCCTGAGCATCAAACGAGTGTGGCCCAAAAAACCAAAAGAAAAAAAAAAACTTCTGAGTGAAGATTTCCTTAATGGCAGTCATTATTCAATAAAAGTACCCTGCAGCAAAAATAATGAAGTAATTTTATTATGCAATTTAATACAAATGTTTTAATATTTACATACCATGTTAATAGTACTAATTATAATAGTTAGAAGAGAGAAAACCTAATGTATACCCAAGTATACATTCAATGTCATATTATTCTGCCTTAAAAAGGAAGGAAAGCAGGGCAAAAGAGGCAATAAAATAGGAAGGTCACTTGATTTGCATGTGGCTGACCAGGTTTGAGTACCCTGTATGGTCCTCGAGCCCATCGAGGAGTGATCCCTGAGTGCAGAACTAAAAGGAAGCTTTAAGCACCACCAGGTATTGCCCAAACACACACACACAAACACACACACACACAGACACACGCACACACGAAGGAAACTATGTCACATACAGCACATATAGCATGAATGAATCGTGAAGGCTAGTAAAATAAGGCAGTCACACAAAAAGACAAATACTGTGTATTTGGTGCCTAGGGAAGTTAAGTTCATAGTGACAATAAAAAGAGTAGCGCCAGAAGTAGGAGTTGGAGACTTAAGGGGAGTTGTTTAAAGTATGTTTCATCTTTTATTGCTTATTATTTTAGTTTTGGGACCATTTCCAGTGGTGATCAGGGCTTACTTCTGGTTCTGTGCTCACTCCTGGCAGATTTGGGGCCTTATGGGTACCAAGGATCAAATGAAGTTGGCAGAATGCAAGACAAATACCATCCCCACTATACTACTACTTCAATCCCCAGTCTAGAGTGACACTTGAAAATATTCTGGAAGTATTTCACAATAATGAGAACTACTTAACACTATTGAACTGTATACTAAATAATTATTGTTATGGTTAATTTTATATCTGTCATTTAAAAATTCATTAGGAAGTTTACTATTTTAAAAAATGCTATAACTTAAATGTCCATGTTGAATATCAATACTTTATTTACTTGTATTACCAAAGAGAAACATTTGTTAATGAAATTAACAAATTTATAAAATTATAAATATATATTCCTTATTATATTAAACAAAGCATATAGTATATTTAAATGCATGTTAATAGAGTCTTTAGAGGCCAGAGAGTTAGCACAGCGGTAGAGCATTTGCCTTGCACTCGGATGATCCAGGACGGACCTGGGTTTGATTCCTGGCATCCCATATGGTCCCCCGAGCCTGTCAGGAATAATTTCTGAGCACAGAGCCAGAAGTAATCCCTGAGTACCGCAGGGTGTGGCCCAAAACCCCAAAATATAAATAAATAGAATCTTTAAAATCTCAAGGCATATGGGCTGGACAATTCAGAAAAATAGTTGGGACTCCATTCAAGAAAATATTTCTAAACATATTTTTTGTCTGGTTAATGCATTTGTAAAAAAGACTGTGCCTAAAAATAATCTAAAGCTTCCCAGAACCACTTAGAATATTAATAATAAAGCTTCCTGAATACTGATTATTCCATCTAAGTAAAGTCAACTGTACAATCTAGTCAGCCATTTGAAAAGATTAAATGTATCTTCCCACTGCAAACAAAAATAAAAAGAATCTGCAATGACTAAGAGTAAGAAACTATTATAATTTCTTACAGCATTACTACAATGGGTGGGCATTACATTTTCTTATTATATCCTGATCCTTAGCACAGTACATTATACATATACAGTAGTCAAAAATTGACTATGAAAAGAACTTAAATTTAAAATCTTGGTCTTACCTCATTTCTTTCATCTACATCTTTGCATTTTTCAAGAAGAGCTTTCAGAGCAGGAATATTTTCTTCTTCTACATAATTTATTACACTCTGTGATATTAGAACTGACATTTTCACAGAATATTCTAACTTCCTTTATTTCAATACCTGTTAAACACATAGTAGAAAAAAATAATTTGTGATTAAGAAAAAAACCAAAGTTATTATAACTATATTATTGTCATTCTTCATCGTAAACATGTGTTTTACTGAAAGAAATGAAAACAAGAACCCATAACTCAGCTGTGAAAATGGTGTCCCCTCTCTTAACGAGTTTCATATTTATGTAAATCCTAACCCAGCTGAATCTTAAATTCCAGATCCATCCCCTATATCAGTGTTTCTCATCCGTCCTCAGATGTGGCCCTATCTTTTCCTTCTATTTGGCACCCATGTTTTATCATTTGGCCCTTGGTCTCATGTCATACCCCTTAATCATTTATGCAACCTTTACTGGTGGTCCTTGGATTATATTACCATGGAAATTTTTGCCATATGGACTGCAGTTATCAGTACCCTGCTATTTTAATAAACTCAGTATTTCTAGTAGTTTTGGGTGGACTATTTTTTTTTTAATATGGAACGCTTCCCTTATTTGTGTGTCATCCTTGTGCAGGGCCATGCTAATCTTCTCTGTATCGCTCCAATTTTAGTATATGTGCCGCAGAAGTGAGCACTTTGGTGGAGTTTTTAAGGATTTTTCATTTATATCATTCACAAATACTGATAGTTTCAATTCTTTTTCTAATTGAGTCTTTTTCTGGCTAGCATTTCCAAAACTATGTTGAAAAGATGTGGTGAGAGTAAACATTCTTTTTCCATTCCAGATAAGGAAACAGCTTTCATTATTCCTATTGTATATGATGTTAGTAATGGGTTTGCCATATAAAACCACTATTATGGTAAGGTATATTCCTTCAATTTCCAGCTGATGTTTTTTTTATCAGAAATTGATGTTGACTCAATTTTTGGCATCTTCTGATATTACCATGTGATACATACATTAATAATTATACTTATAGTAATTGATTTGTACTTGTTGAACCATCCAGGGGTGAATTCTACTTATCATAATCAATAAATCTCTTGGTGAATTGTTAGACTCAAATGGCCAAAATTTTGATTAATTAACTTGCATCTACTAGGATGGTTATTGTATACTTTTATTCTTTCTGGGCCTTTACATTTACTATTTTCTTAGTTTATGAAGCCCACACACACTCCATATACATATTCAGCAGATTCTATCATTCTTAAAAATGTGTATCTAATATCTTATACTCCTGGATATTTTATACTTTTTTTAGCTGACTATCCTTCTTTAGCTTCTTTAGCTTAACCCAGTATTCCTCCACATCCTGTATAAATATCTAAAACTAGACTCAACTTTCTATTATATTCTTATATACTTCTCCCTAAACAGTAGGTTATTAAAGCATCATACTATTAGTATAATTGCCTATAAAATAAAAGTTGAGGGAAAGAAAAGTAATAATTGATTATTAGAAACTGGTATGGCCTGCAGAGCTTGAATCTCAAGTGTTCTTCTGTGAACATTAAACAATTTCACAAAAATGAGATAATATCACTCTGTAATCATGAGGCCTGGACAAAAACAAGAAACCTTGGAAATCATACTCAAACAAGAACATGAATATCCGACCTTCAGCTTCAATTCTACTTCAAAAAGTATTTCTGAAAGTTCACCTCAGTGATGTGGTTTAAAAGTATAAGTTACTAAATCTCTTTAAAAGAGAAAGGACCCTTATATTTTGTTTTTATACATGTCTCTGAGCACATTCCTGGACACAGAAGACACTGAATGGACATTATTTGAATATAATGTCTGCAGTATTTATATACTTTCTTGAACAATTAGCAAGAAAATTAGTGTTTTGGCATTATTTTTGAAAATGGCATATATATCCAACAGAGAGAATATGGTTCAATAAGCTCATTTTTAGAATTTGCAAACAAATCAAATAGGCTAATAACATTTCTTGTGATAGTCAAAATACTTTCATCCAAAGCAAAATTCACCTTATAACTTTTCTCCTACAAACAACTGTGAAGTAACAGTAGAGATGTTGCCAACACTTACTAATTTGTGCACTTTTCGTATATGGCATATAAGACAAAAAGTTGAATCATCCTTTTTAATCCAATCTCTTCTGCTCCTACTCATCTAAGTTTCTAACAAATCTGACCCATCTATAATCTAGAACACTCCCCTGACATTGACCCTCTTTGGGTCACATGGCAGTCCTTGCACATCTACAATCCTTCCTCCAGAATGCATCCAAAGTAACGGCTATTCTATATGCAAAACTCCCCAAAGAGTTGTCCTCTCACTCCAAATAAAATCCTAAATCCTTACTATGCCATACTGTGTATACTATGTCATGTATACTATGCTATACAAGGCACTGCTTGATCTCTTTGGTCTTTCCACTTTCCCAACCTCATCTCTAATTACTTCTTCCTACTTCATTTAGCTCAGGTCTTCCTAGATTTTTGTTCAAAAACACCTATTTTATCCATTGATAAAAAGCTGATAAAAAACAGCTATAAAATAGGTAATTATCTCTATTCATCTCCATTCTAGAACCTTAATTTATTCTTCCACCTAATACCGAGCATTCCTCCAGACACTATGCATAATTTTTTTCTACTTTTCTTGTTCCCTATCCATCTAAAAGTATAGCTCAATGAAGGGCTTGGGAATTTAGCTCAGCAGATCACTCTCCTTGGATATGATGGAGGGATGGACACAGTGAGAAAGGATACAATGTGTTTTGTTTTGCTACTGAATCTCCAGCTATTAAAACAGTGTCTAGCACACCTATTTTAAAAGACTAAAAGAGCATGACCGCTGATCCAACTACCTGGATGCCCTATCCAGTCTTAATTTACAAATAAAAACAACACTTCAAAATCCAGCTCAGAAGGTATCTCCTCAGAGACCTCCTCCCCTTCCTTCTTAGCCTCAGTTCTCATATCCTCTGTCCTGCACATTTTTCATTTAGTCTGTCTGCATTTCATATGAAGTTGCTTTGAACATACTTCCCCACACATGTTGCTTTTTCAAGTGGACTATGCCAAGCTGAGGTCAATTGAGGCCCTGCAAGCTTTATTCACCCACAGAATAAAAAACAAGGGGTATTATCTAAGAATTGGGTTTGCTACAAGAAATGGCCTTTCCATAAAGAAATTCATCTATATAGCAGGCTAAACATCTAATAATAGAACATGTAAGCTCTATAATATGAATCCTGGCCACCTTCAACTGCCATGTTTTCTCTCTCATCAGCTAATGCTAGGAAAGAACGTATGCTGTTTTACAAAACTGATCTAAAACAAAAACTGGGGTTAAAGCAATTGCTTTGCATGTAGTGTCTTGGATTCAATCTCTGAATCATGAGTGCAATTCATAAATGCAGCTAGGAGTGCTCCCTGAGTGCAGAGCTAGGAGTAAGCCTGGACACCACCAGGTATGGCCCTAAAACAAACAAAACAAAACACCCACAAACTGAGCAAATTCCTAGATGTAGGTTTTAGAAATTAGAGAGCAAGTTGTAAAATGTGCGAAATGATACACTTTTAAAACAGTCTGTCAGCAGAGAGACAAGAGAGCAAAGAAAAAGACTCATCATAAGTGAAAAAACAAATGAGGTATGCAGAAGATAGAGCTGCACTGGATTCTCATTCTTGCTGACTCTCATTCACTTTGGAGCTCTTTCCCTGAAGTAAAACAGTGGCTCTGTTCCTTCTAAACAGAAGCAGATAAAGTGGACAAACTCTCAAGCAAAAAAAAAAAACAAAAACCAACAACAACAACAACAACAAAAAAACAACTATCAAGCAAAAGCAGGAAGAAGGGCAAGCACATTTGTATGTAGCTAAGAAAATTAACCATCAAGCAGTGCATGTGGCCAACATTAAAGAAAAAAAAGACTCACAGTCCTGGGTACTGTTTAGGGAACCAATCATGGAACGGGTCAGACAGGGAGAAATGGGGTAAAAAAAGGGGGGGGGGGGAGTTACATGAACAATAGAAAATCTCCCTTATCTGATCCTTTGATCTACCAGAACACGGAGAAGAGAGGTAGGTCTGGGATAGGAATCAAAGAATGTCCAGCATTCATTTTCCAGAGAAGGCAAGTCAGGAGGAAGAAAGGGTGTTCTTGGATCTGACCCCCTCCCTTCCCACTACACCTGAGGTCATGAATGCTGATGATCAAAGGACCCACCCGTCCCCCCCACCTCCAGCCCAGTTGAAGAATTCCCCTAATACTGGGAGACTGGAGAGGGAGAGAATGAATGTGGACATCGTTCACATAATCGGTGTTTTGCATCGCAATTACCATGCACCACATTCATTATTTAATTCATTCTCTAAGCTCAACCACTATTTAGGTATCCCCAGAGAATCTCCATTCCCTCAGTCCCCGTGGGATTGGAGGCAAGGAGAACAGAAATGGACATTTTAACAAACACGCCAAAATGATTCTAAGGAAATTGCCCACGCTGGCTAAGCAGAGAGAACAAAGAACCTAACCTAGCTGCAGAATTTCCCACCCTTGGCTTGGCATCCGACCCCCCTCCAGTGTTCTAAAAAATAATAATAAAAAAAAAACACAAAAAAACAAAATTGCAAGCGTTAGGTCCTAGGCGGTCAGGGCGTGGTCAACCATTTAAAGCATATCCCAACCAGCCCTCTGGGTGCAAAAGGGGTGATTCCTAGGCCACACCCAGCTCAGGAAAACGGGGCTCTGGGGAAAAGGGGAGCGTTACCTGTTATCCAGCGCCCCCAGTGGGCAACCAGATGGCTTAAAAAAAAAAAGGCTGGGAATTGATAAAAATTCACCTTTCTTGGACTTGGAGAGATAGCACAGCAGTAAGGCGTTTTTTGCCTTGCAAGCGGCAGACCAGAACCTAAGTATGTTGGTTCGAATCCCAGCATCCCATATACTCCCCCATAGGGTTGCCTGCCAGGAGCAATTTCTGAACACAGAGCCAGGAGTAACCCCTGAGAGCAGCTGGGCGTGACCCCAAAGATAAAAAAATAAATAAATAAAAATAAAAAGGCTGGAAATTGATATTCACCTGTCATTCGAGGGGCCTGAGAAAGAGAGAGAGCACAGCGGTAGGCCATTTCCCTTGCAAGAGGCCTTCCAGGATCTATGCATGTTGGTTCGAATTCCAGCATCCCATATGGACCCCCATAGGGTTGCCTGCCAGGAGCAATTTCTGTGCACAGAGCTAGGAGTAACCCCTGAGAGCCTCTGGGTGTGACCCCCCCCAAATAAATAAAGAATTCACCTTTCAAAAAAGCCTAAAACGACTTGAAACAAAACAAAAAAATCGGGCCCGGAGAGATAGCACAGCGGTTTGCCTTGCAAGCAGCCGATCCAGAACCTAAGGTGGTTGGTTCGAATCCCGGTGTCCCATATGGTCCCCTGTGCCTGCCAGGGGCTATTTCTGAGCAGACAGCCAGGAGTAACGCCTGAGTACCGCTGGGTGTGACCCAAAAACCAAAAAAAAAAAAACAAAAAAATCAAATCAAAAATAAATTTTATTTCTGAATAGCCTCTCTATCGCCCCCCACCCCATAAAAGAAAAACCTTTGAATACCCATAATCCAGGGCTCGATCTCATGCACTGAGGAGCCTGCGGGGGACAATGGGAGTCGATCCTGAGCCTGGAGAGCAGCAGAGGGAGAAAAAAGCCGCTCAGGGGCCCTGGCCTGGGGAGGCCCCGGGAAAGAAAAGAACCCCCTGCAGAATCGCCACCTGAACCCCGAAACCCTGGGGGGGGGGCCTGCGGAGCTCCTCCACACCCACCCCTCACCAGCATCCCGACAGCCTCCCCGGAACCGACCACCACCACCACACTCACCGGCCCCCAAGCACCCGGGAGACGCGGTCACACCCGCCGCGGACAGGCTGAGCTGTATGTGCCACTGCGGCAGACAGAAGGAAGTGCAGGAGAGCCAGACCCGGGGCTAGAGCGCGACGTCTACACCACACCCGGCGGCCATCTTCCACCTCCAGCTTCACAAACTGACAGGTCACGTGAGCGTTCTGACCACGCCCCTTAGCGGGCGGGGCAAGCAATGGGGCGTGGCCAGGACGGAGACCATGGCGAAGGTGACCGCGCGCGGACACTCACGAGTGGGCGGGGCTACTCAGAGGGGGCGTGGCCTAAATGGAGAGCTCAGCGAAGGTGAACGCTGGCATTCGCAGACTGTGCAGGGTGGGTGGAAAAAATGCTGGGACTTAGTCGGGGGCAGGGAGATAGCACAGCGGAAGGGCGCAGCTGAACCTAACAGATGGTGGTTCGAATCCCGGCATCCCTTATGTCTCCTGTGCTTGTTAGGAGCGACTTCTGAGCCAGGAGCTAGGAGTAACCCCTGAGTTTCTTTGGGAGTAACCAAAAAATAAAAATAAAAAATTGCTGGGACTTCTTTCTGACCATTGGATAGTGTTTTTATTTTTATTTTATTTTTATTATTTTATTATTTTAATTTTATTTTATTTTAGTGTTTTTATCTTGTTTTGCTTTGTTTGGTGGTCACACCCTGAGGTGATTCTTGCATTCCGGATTTTTTTTTTCCCTAGCTGTGCTTCCAGGATCCAAGATAGGTGATAAGAGTCTAAGTTGGAACTAGTATCTCTCTCTCCCAGTTCATGGGATAGTGTATCACACACGGTTTTCTCCATTGTCACTGGCACTTGTTATAATTAATTCATTATTTCCCAACTCACCGTTATCATCAAAGTTGAGGTTGGTAAGTGAACCACTGTGATTAACTTCTGAAGATGTCGCAAAAACTTTCCAAGGGCCTACTCAAGTCCCATCTACCAGAACCCAGAAGAGCAGTTTCTGCCTTCCCTGAATGATTTGTGTAATGATTTTTGTAATCATCCTCTTCTGAAGAGCCCAGTGCCTCTCCCCCCCCCAACCCACTTCTTTGCTCCCCTATACATCCTGCAATCAGGCCTGTGCCCCACCTTTGTAGAAGGCGCCTCTGACTTGCTCCTTTCCATGGGTCCTGTGATTCTGTTTCTACCTCTTTCCTCTCCCATTTTCCAGAAGTTCCACTTATATTGCTGTCCCCTCTTCCCCAATCCCAAATAAGTCACTATTTCTAGAAAGCACAAAGCTGGATAGGTGAGTCAGTTTTTCCTCCCAATGCCACTTCCTCCTGGTTGTACTGTCAGGCTATTCAGCTCTAGTTGCTATTTATCAAGATGGGAATTGAAGAATCTACCCATCATTCTCCCCTCCGCAACGCCCCAATTCTTTGCCCCCATCCCCTAACCCTGACATGCATCACTCTGAGCCATTTAGAAGCTTAGAATTTTCAGCCAAAGTTTTACCCCCAAAACCTTCCAGGCCTGACAGTAGCCTGAAGAAATTTATTTATTCCACAGAATAAATTCTCAAATAGTGCAAAATGTAGATGGCATGCAAGGTATGCCAAATAGAGGTGACAGTTCCTTAGGAGTTGGGCCCTGTGGGATTCTTTCCATCATGTTCTATCTACTACTCTCTACTACTACTATCTACTACTCTCCTCCTAGCCCCAGGATGGCAATGTTTCTTGGAATATTAGATGGAGTGATTTCTCATCTCTATTCTTTTCCTAAATGATCACTTACCCAGAAATTTTTCCTGGCTTCCTGTGGATCTGATTTCAACAGATGAATTATTTTCATCTTCTAGAATATAGCTTAGGTGACGTTTTTGTGTAGCTTCCTAGATGACATGTAGCAGAGTTCAGAATTCCATCACCTGTAACCCCCTTCTTACTCCATAGTCACTAGGACTCTGTAGATGTTCAAAACTATTACAAAAGGGCTAGAGAAACAGTACAGTGAGTAAGGCACTTGTCTTGCACATGGCTGACCCTAGTTCGTAGCACTCCATACAATTCTTCAAGCCTAACCAGGAGAGATTTCTGAGCACAGAGCCAGGAGGAAGCCCAGGGCACCGTTAGATATAGCCCAAAATCAAAAACAAAACAGAAAAGAAACAAATATAATTAAAGCACATTTAACTGGTTGGCTTATTTTCCCCTTATTGTGGGCTCACATCATTTGTATGCCACCCTCTTTCCACTCCAATTAGAATAGTGTTAGAGCAAGCTGTTAAGGATCTTACAAGTCTGGAGTACTTAAATAACTTTTGAGTACTTAAACAGCTTTAGACAGTTTTCTCATAACCTTAGGAGTATCAGTCACATCTAATGGGAGTGACTTCCTTCTGGGCTTTTTCCCTGAGTTACAAAGTTGATAGCTTGTGGATGCTTCTCACGGGTTCCTTTGACTCATCAGTATCATGTATGGACTTATAAGAAAAATCAAGACCAGCCAATTCTTGAGGATTTAAAAACATCTACCTGGGTAACTATAATGATTCTCAGATGTGATCTTTGGTCCCATTATATCTGAATCAGTGATTTTGAATATAAAGATTCCTTTTAATATTAAGCAACTTTTGAGGCCACCCACTGGCAGCAGGGAAGCCTTTAGTAACCACTGAATATGAAAGTGAGAAGGAAAATGGAATTTGTGGTTTCACAGGGATCTGCAGCTCCAGCATGAGATCTGTGGTCTATATATAATGAACTCTATGAGCAGTGGGTAAGGTTTCCTTGATGAATTTGTGGTCACATTAAAAAAAATTATGGATGCTGTCTCAAAGGGTAGTTAGAAAGCACTAAAAGGTCTTACTTATGTGCCTTCACATGGGGAATGCTATTTTTTTTTTTTTTTTGGTTTTTGGGCCACACCCGGCGGTGCTCAGGGGTAACTCCTGGCTGTCTGCTCAGAAATAGCTCCTGGCAGGCACGGGGGACCATATGGGACACCGGGATTCGAACCAACCACCTTTGGTCCTGGATCGGCTGCTTGCAAGACAAACACCGCTGTGCTATCTCTCCGGGCCCGGGGAATGCTATTTTGAGAGGAGCTGTTTCATTATGATCCTTGTCCTCCCATGTTTCCAACCCACTTCACTACATTACCTACTCAACCTCCCAGCCCAGGAAGCTGACTTCTGGCAGACCTCACACCTCAGCAGAGTGCTGCCAATCAGTTCTGAGTTGACTGAGTGGCCATGAAGCAGTACAGCCAGAATGCCTCTCTGGAGAACTAGGAATGCAACAGTAAAAGGAGAAGGACTGGGAGGACAGTGGTCCTCCAACTTTTGTGCTCCCAACCAGAGCTAGGACACAGGGAAGATACTTGGTCAATTATTGTATAAATCTCAATCCAGAGGCCTGGAAAGATAGTGAAGATAAGGCACTTGCCTTGCAACATGTCTGACCAGAGTTCAGTCCTCTACATCACATATTGTCCCCCAAAGCACCACCAGAAATGGTTCCTTAGTGCAAAACCAGTAGTATTCCCTGAGCATCACTGGGTATGGCCCCAAAGTCAAATAAATAAATAAATAAATAAATAAATAAATAAATAAATAAATAAATAAATAAATAAATAAATCCCAATCTAGAAAGGAATGTTTGTCCTACCAGATAGTCTCCCCAAAGGCCAATCAATATGGCAGATATCAAAAGATGTAGTCAAGGGACAATTCTAACTAATTAAGCACCTCCCCCCAAAAATTTCTCTTTTTTGGAGACCTTTATTGAGAGAAAAGACTAAGCTTCTTCCAGTAAATGAGAATGAGGAACAATGGCCAATGCAATCCCTATGGGCTTCTAAAAAACTGTTACTGTTCTTTAGTAATGTGAAGTTGGTTATGAGAAGTGAAGACTCAAAGGCAGAAAAGCAGCACTAGTTCCACCTCAGTCCTTTGCCCTTTTCCTAAATGGGAAAAACAGCCAGTGATCCCCCCATTTTTTTATAATTGATTCAGGTATAAGTTTACTGTAAATATATTTTCTCTATTTGTGAAACTCCTGTTATTTCCTCTCAGAGGATTAATGAGGTATTACTTTCTGTACCAAGTGAAATTTCTCCCTCTCCTTGATGTCCCAGAACTTTTAACATAGAATATTCATTCCCAATCTTCCCTATTTCTTTTCATAATTTACAGTCATGTAATTGTCCCCATGTATGCTACTAAATTTATTTTTCCTTTGCTAACTCATCTGATGCTGTTTTGATCATTTACCCAGACTAAAAAGAAGCTTGCCAGAGAGGTGTGGTCTTTACCCCTGCACTGATAAAATGATTTCCCATGCTACTCCCTTTTATCTCACCCCCAAATAAAAATGCCTAAAGATAGTCTGTATTCTATGAGGAATATATTTTTCAGAGCCATCCAGATAATACTGTAGAAAGGACTAGAATCAAGCTTTATTTTAGCTCATACTTTACTTGAGCTTAAGAGGAGAATCAGAGTCATAGGATGGTAGGGTGGGGAAAAGAGTTATATAGATTTATGAATAATGTTGAGATGTGAAAGAGAATCCTCATTCCTCTGGGATTTTCTTTGAATGGGTGAGAAAACAAGATGGCACCACACTTGCTAGCAAGGAAACATCACAATATGCACAGAACTATTATGCTGACACATTAATTTATGCAAAGGAGAGAAGTGAGTTAGGTTCCTAGTTGAAAGAATGAAGTTTCCAGAGAGGAAGTGGAGATTTCACATGACAAGAAGGGAATGAACTCTCTTTGCTTTATAACTCTGCTGGATTACATTTGCCTTAATCAATGCAATAGTATAGTTAAAAAATTATATATACTTCCTAACAAATATTCCATAATTCATACCAAATTATATTTATTTCTTTTATACTTTCTTTAGACTTTCATGCTTCTTAGCATTCCTACCTGGCAATAAAATAATTGGTGTGAAACATAAATAAAAATGCTCCTCAGGTTTGTTTCAAATATATCACTCTCCATGTTTTGTTTGTTTTGTTTTTATCTTCTCATGATTTCTGCAATTTGTCTAAATCTTTCTGAAAAATGTATCATAGGGATTTCTTGCATCAGCAGAATCACTCAAATCAGCTTGAAGTGTATGCTTCTACTCTGCATGTGATGTTATGCAGAAAAGAAAATATCAGTTAGCTTCCTTTCTGCCCCACTCTCTGCTTCAAAGCTGTAATTTTAATCACTCTTTCATCTTTTTAAATGGTATCAGCATATTAAGACAATAATTTCCACAATCCAATCTTTTCCCATAATTTTTATATCAATTTAAAAAAAGTCTTTTTTTCAAAAAGTGGAAAACATGAGATTTTCTTTTTTTTCTTTTTTGTTGTTTTTGGGCCACACCCGGTGATACTCAGGGGTTACTCCTGGCTACGCACTCAGAAATCACTCCTGGCTTGGGGGGCCAGATGGGATGCCAGGGGATTAAACCGTAGTCTGTCCTAGGCCAGTGCATGCAAGGCAAATGCCCTACTGCTTGCACCACAGCTCCAGCCTCAAGATAAGTATTTCTATAGAAATATCGATATGTTTAATATACCACCTTGCTTTAAATTTTCCTCCAATTATAAAGTAATTCATTGTAAAGAATTTTTAAAATACAGAAAAATCAGAAGATATCTTATCTTACCACTTAAGACTGCTGGCTTATTAAATAAAGATTTGAAACAAAAAATTAGAAATCAGAAATGACTGGCTTTGAAGGCAGATTTCCCTGCCTTGCCACATAACGGTGAGATGAAACAAAAACAGGAGAAGCATCAGGATGTCCTGACTTCAACATAGAATATGTGCTAACACCAATATCTCCAATTACTGAACCCTGATGGTAGGATGCTCTGTGGTAGGGATACCCTGTTTATAGGTCAAAGGTTTTTTCTATTTTTCCAACTTTTGCTGTGCCTATGAAAAAATATTGCTAAAGAATATTGCTAACCTCTTTATCTTTTAGTTAGAGGCATCTGCCCTTTTCTTAGAACCATAGGATGTGAATTACTTTGTTTTTTCTATAAAGTCAATTAGGAGGAGATGTTGGATTATTAGGTCTTACACGACTCAGTATTCATTATTTACCCCAGGGTGTGATCTGGTATTGGATTACTTGGTATTCATTCTCCACCCTAGAGTGTGGTCTGTTTCTTGCTAACAAAAAGTTCAGGTCTCAGGAAGGCAGGGTATTCATTCTCCAGTCTTCCTCTACTCAGCTCCCTTACTTCTTAGGAGCATAAGGCTTGAGTGTTGGAATTCCTGGCTTGAGTGTTAGAATTCCTTAAACCATTCTTATCCCCATTCACTGTGTGGATTATTTTCTGCATTGAGATTTGCTTCCAGACCCACATCTTTCCAGGTCCTAGTTTTGGAGTCTGAGATTCTACCCACAGTGCAGAAGCTTCTTAGTTTAATGTAGTCCCATTTGTTTATCTCTGCATCCACTTGCTTGGACAGTGGTGTTGAAGATGTTCAAGGAATGAAGATGTTCATGGAATTCTTGAAGAATCCTTTTTTCAATGTCATGGAGTGTTTTGCCTATATTTTCCTCTATTTACTTTATGGTTTCAGGTCTGATATTAAGGTGTTTATTCCATTTTGAGTTGGCCTTTATGCATGGTGTTAAAAAGAGGTCTGAGTTTTTTTGTTTGTTTGTTTTTATTTTTTTATTTTTTTACATGTAGTTGACCAGTTCCCAGTACCATTTGTTGAGGAGACTTTCCTTGCTACACTTCGTATTTACTGCTCCCTTATCAAAGATTAGTTGATTGTATACCTGGGGGTCAGTCTCAGAATACTCAAGTCTATCCCATTGATCTGATGTTCTGTCTTTATTCCAATACCATGCTGTGTTAATGACTACTGCTCTGTATTACAATTTAAAATTGGGGAAAGTAACACCTTGCATCTTCTTTCTACCAAGGAGTTCTGCAGCTCTTCTCAGTTTATAATTCCAAATGAATTTCAGAAATGTTTGATCCATTTCTTTGAAAAATGTTATAGGTATCCTTATAGGGATTGCTTTAAATCTGTACAGTGCTTTGGATAGTATTGTCATTTTAATTATGCTAATCCTCCCAATCTATGCACAGGGTATATGGCTCTATTTCCTTGTGTCCTCTTTTTTTTTTTTTTTCTTGAAGCAGTGTTTTGTAGTTTTCTTTGAATAGAATTTTCACCTCTTTAGTTGACTCCAAGGTACTTCATTTTCTGAGGCACAACTGTGAATGGAATTGTTTTTTAAAGTCTCTTTCTTCTTTTTCATAATTATTTCTTCTCTTTAATGATTTCATAGTGAAATAATTTGTTTAGAAAAGCCATGGATTTTTACATGTTAATTTTGTAGCCTGACTCTTTATTATACAAATCTATTGTTTCTAGAAGCTTTTTGGAAGAGTCTTTAGGAGTTTTTAAATTTGGTATCATATCATCTGCAAATAGTGAAAAATTGACTACTTCTTTTTCTATCTGGGTGCTCTTGATATATTTTCTTGCCTGATTGCTGTGGCAAGTACTTACAGTACTATATTGAATAGAAGTGGCAAGGGAGGGCAGCCTTGATTTGTGCCAGCTCTTATAGGAAAGCCTTTTAGTTTTTCCCCTACTTGCTCATTTTAGATCCCTCACTTCTATAAGGTATTGATGTTTAATTATATTGTTCAATGAAATATATAATTAAATCTGTTACTTGTTATGCCTTATAATTTATGTTTCTTAGTAGTAAAATTCAGTTTTATTTTTAGCATATTTTATCAAGCTGTTTTCCTTAATAAAGATCATGATAAAATTGTTTAAGGGTTGGAGCGATATTACAGTAGGCAAGGTTTGCATGCGGAATACTCAGGTTTGATCCTTGGCACCCCATATAGTCAGAGAGTACTAAGAGAAATCCCTGAACACCATTGGCAGAGACCCACCGTTTCAACATTTTCTTAGAATATCACGGTATACAATACTAGATTCAATTAATATTCAGTAACTATATATATCACCATATTTTCCTCTTATTTTGATTTTAGGGCCACACCCAATATAGTGCCAGTAATCAAACCAAGTCAGATATAGGTAAGACAATCACCATACCTACTATGTTCTTTCTCTCTGGCCCCTCCTCTATTCTTTTAAAGTAGTATTTAACCTAAAAATACACGTTTTATTATTTTTCCATATGAAGCATTAAATATTTTTTCTGCTCCCATATTGTCTACCAAATGGTACTTTACTGGATTAAATTTACTTCTATTTTATTTATTTAAGTATTTGGATATCTTTGAACTAATATGCAATGCTACTATATTTACTTTATAGTTTAATATTTTCTAGAATAAATTTTCTAAAATTATTCTTCAATCTTTTATTGATCATTGTTGGAATTCTTAGTAATGGATGACTTCAATATCCAAACCTTCTCTCCTTGTCTTCTCCACTCCTGAAAATCTAATTATTTATATGCTAGACCTTTAAGCCATATCCTCTGTTACTAAAACTCTTCTGCAGATTTACTACCTTTTTTTTTATCTTCATGCTAGTCTATGAATATTTTGATATAAATGCTTGAAAAGTAACAATTTAATTACATTTGGAGGTAGCTGGGAAATCTTTATAACCAAGGTAAATTTTGAATTGGTTCTTTTTTATAGTTTTGGCCAGATCTTCGGCAGACAGCATTTTAAGCAAGAAGAAGAGAATTATGGTAAAATCAAGGAGTGGGGTGTGTGTGTGAGTGGAGAGATAGAAGAGGTTATAAGACAGGCTTTTTGTAAATAACTGAATTTGATCCTTAGAACCAAAAATGGACTCCTAAGCATTGTTGGGAGTGATTCCGGAAGAGCCAGAAGCCCTGGACAATACCAGCTGTGACCCCAAAACAACTCAATAAAAGAGTTTGATTATAAGCCTATAGAGAGATAGACAAGTATAATAGAAAAAGTGTAGTATAAATACATATATATGTATATTATATAACTTTAGTTATCCCAGCTATTAGAACCCTATGGACACTATGAGACTGCTAAGAAAATGATACATAGATCTTAAGGTAATTTCTTTAGTGATAGAACAAATGTATCAGTAAAGATTTTGTTCTGGGATCAGCCTTTATTCACTCAATTATTCATTTACTCATTCAAGCTTATAAACTTTTATGATGTGCCAAGTCCTTCTTGAACAATTAATAAGATTCATTTACTCAACAAATACATACTGAAATTTAGTCAGCATTTTTCTAGGAACTGGGGATATGGTGATGAGAATAAAGTCCCTGCCATCTGCTCTCCAGAACCTTATATTCCAATGAAGACAGATACCAAGCTAACTAGTAAATAGTTTACAGAGAGTTATTAAACAGTAGAGAAAGGGAAGGCAGAATTATAAAAATAAATGCATGAACAAAGTTTAGAGTACAAGAGAAAATGCCATGCACTGATTGAAGGAAGAGTGGTTCAAACAGATGACACATGAGATACAAATCTCCAGAAATGGGAGTATGGTTGACATATTCAAGCAACAGCAAGGATATTAAGAGTGGTTGGAATAGCAAGGGTAAACATAAGAAAAGGAAGAGACAGAACCCACAAGGCCAAATGAACAGAGCCTTTTTTTACCATACTAAAAATAGTACATTTTAGTGCAGGAAAGAGGCCACATGAGCTGTCTGCCAGTGTTTCTGAAACCCTGAAGGTCTCCTCAGAGGCCTAGGAAGCGCACCCCCCCAAAAAAAATGCATGTTGAAGCTGCCCAGTAAGTACATTCTGGCTGTGGGGGTCGCCGTCCAATAAGCTGAACTCTCTGGCCTGTGGAGGCTCCAACCTGCTGTGCCTTTGTTCACTCTGAGGACTTCAAGGAAAACTTCTCCTGCCTGTGCCTGTCTGCCTGTGTTTCTGAATCCCTGAAGGTCTCCTCAGAGGCCTAGGGAGTGCACCCCCCAAAAAAATGCATTTTGAAGCTGCCCAGTAAGTACATTTTGGCTGTGGGGGTCGCCGTCCAATAAACTGAACTCTCTGGCCTGTGGAGGCTCCGCCCTGCTGTGGCTTTGTTCACTCTGAGGACTTCAAGGGAAACTTCTCCTTCCTGTGCCTGTCTGCCTGTGTTTCTGAATCCCTGAAGGTCTCCTCAGAGGCCTAGGTAGAACACCCCAAAAAAACTGTCAACTAGAGGCAGCAGAAGAGCACACTTCGCTTTGCAGCCGCACACTCTTTCTAACCAATGAACCCCACCACAACACGCAGGAAAAACCACAATACAAGCATGACAATGGGGAAAACTTGCAGGCAAACACCATACACAGAAAATGAAGACAAAAGCTCAGATGACCTAATAAATTCCAACCATCTGATTAACCTCTCGTTACAATGACAAATCCCACAGATAGAATACTGAAAGCAGCAAGATCAAAAAGAAAAATTACATTCAAAGGAGCATCCTTAAGACTTACCGCAGACATGTCACAAGAAACTCTCAAGGCCAGAAGACAGTGGTGGGATATTGTGACAAGACTGAATGAAATGAATGCCTCACCGAGAATACTGCACCCAGCTCAACTCAAGTTCAGGTTTGAAGGAAGAATACATAGCTTCATGGATAAACAACAGCTCAGAAACTTCACAGATGATAAACCAGCCTTAAAGGAAAAACTGACAGGTCTACTCTAAAACAAAGAAGACCAACAAACACAGCAAACTTATCTACAAATATGACATTAAATACTATGACAATCATCTCCCTCAATGTCAATGGACTAAATTTACCAATTAAAAGACACAGAGTGGCAAAATGGGTCAAAAAAAATGAATCCAACCTCCTGCTGCCTACAAGAAACACATCTGAATAGTCAGAACAAACATAGACTCAAAATCAAAGACTAGAGGAAAATCATCCAAGCAAACAACACCCTCAAAAAAGCTGAGGTGGCCATATTAATATCTAATGACACCAACTTTATACTCAGAAAAGTGATAAGAGACAAAGATGGACACTATGTACTAATCAAGGGATATGTGCAACAGGAAGAAATCAGACTATTAAACATATATGCACCCAATGAGAGACTAGCAAATTATCTAATACAATTACTGACAAATCTGAAAGAAGAAATCAATAATAACACAATAATTGTGGGAGACCTCAACACAGCCCTATCAACACTTGATAGGTCAATCAGACTGAAACCCAACAAAAACATACTAGCCTTGAAAAGAGTAATGGAAGAAAGAGGACTAGTAGATATATATAGGACACTCCATTCCAAAAAACCTGGATACACATTCTTCTCAAATGTACATGGGTCATTCTCCAGAAGAGTCTACATGCTGACACATAAAACATACCTCCATAAAATCAAAAGGATAGAAATCTTACAGGGTACCTTTGCTGACCACAAGGATCTGAAATTAGATGTGAACTACAAAGCCACACAGAAGAAAAACTTTAACAATTGGAAATTCAACACCCTGCTACTGAACAATCAGTGGGTCCGAGATGAAATCAAAAAGGAAATCAAAACTTTCCTGGAAACAAGTGATAATGAAGACACAAACTGCCAGAATCTATGGGACACAGCAAAAGAAGTCCTGAGAGGAAAATTTATAGCTCTACAAGCACACATCAGGAAGGAAGAAGGAACATAACTGAATAACTTAATGACGCAGCTCAAAAAATTAGAAAATGACCAACAAAAGGAACCAAAAATAGGGAGACAGAAGGAAATAACAAAGCTGAAAGCAGAACTCAATGAAGTGGAAAATCAAAAAACAATCCGAAAGATCAATGAAAGCAGAAGTTGGTTCTTTGAAAAAATAAACAAGATTGATAGACCATTGGCAAAACTCACAAAGAGAGAGAAATTTGATAACCTGTATTAGAAATTAAAAGGGGGAGATCACGACAGATATTGCAGAGATCCAAAGGGTAATCAGAGACTACTTTGAGAAACTTTATGCTAATAAACATGAGAACCTAGAAGAAATGAAAAAAATTTTGGACACATAACCTTCCACATTTAAGTAAGGAGGATGTAGCATATCTAAACACCCCCATCACTACTGAGGAAATTTAAACTGTAATCAAACATGTGCCCCAAAAGAAAAGCCCAGGCCCAGATGGATTTCCTAATGAATTTTTTCAAATCTTTCAAGAGGAGCTACTACCAATCCTAGCCAGGCTCTTCCATGAAATTGAAAAAAGGAGAACACTCCCAAACAGCTTTTATGAAGCCAACATCACCTTGATACCAAAACCACACAGAGATGCTGCCAAAAAAGAAAATTACAAACCAATATCCCTGATGAATGCTGATGCAAAGATCTTCAACAAAATCCTGGCAAATAGGATCCAATGCATCATCAAGAAGATCATACACTACAACCAAGTAGGTTTCATCCCAGGAATGCAAGGATGGTTTAACATCCGTAAATCCATCAACATCATACACAACATCAACAAGAAGAAAAATAAAAATCACATGATCATATCAATAGACGTAGAGAAAGCATTTAATAAGGTCCAACACCCATTCTTGATCCAAACTCTCAGCAAGATGGGAATGGAAGGAACCTTTCTCAATCTAGCTGAAGCCATCTACCACAAGCCAATGGCAAATATTATCCTCAATGGAGAAAAACTAAAAGCCTTTCCTCTAAATTCTGGTACAAGATAAGGTTGTCTGCTCTCACCACTCTTCTTCAACATAGTACTGGAAGTTCTTGCTATAGCGATCAGGCAAGAAAATGAATCCAGATAGAAAAGGAAGAAGTCAAGCTCTCATTATTTACAGACAACACACTACTCTACTTAGAAAACCCCAAAAACTCTACCAAAAAGCTTCTAGAAACAATAGACTCATATAGCAAGGTGGCAGGCTACAAAATTAACACACGGAAATCAATGGCCTTTTAATATACCAATAATGATAAGGAAGAGAAGGAAGTCAAGAAGGCAATTCCATTCACAATATTGCCACACAAACTCAAATGTCTTGGAGTCAACTTGACCAAAGACGTGAAGGACTTATACAAAGAAAACTATAAAGCCCTGCTCCAAGAAATAAGAGAGGATACACGGAAATGGAAACACACACCCTGCTCATGGATCGGCAGGATTAAATCATTAAATGAAAATTAAAATGAAAATACTCCCCAAAGTATTAAAATGAAAATACTCCCCAAAGTATTATACAGATTTAATGCGATCCCCTTAAAAATACCCATGACATTCTTCAAAGAAGTGGATCAAACACTTATGAAGTTCATCTGGAACAATAAACACCCTAGAATAGCTAAAGCACTCCTAGGTAAAAGGAAAATGGGAGGCATTACTTTCCCCAACTTTAAACTGTACTACAAAACAATAGCTATCAAAACAGTATGGTATTGGAATAAAGACAAACCCCCAGATCAGTAGAATAGGCTTGAGTTCTCAGACATTGTCCCCAGACATACAATTACTTAATTTATTACAAAGGAGCAACAAATCCTAAGTGGAGCAGGGAAAACCTCTTCAACAAGTGGTGCTGGCAGAACTGGTTAGCCACTTGCAAAAAAATGAACATAGACCCCTAGTTAACATCAAGTATGAAGGTAAAATCCAAATGGATTAAAGACCTTAATATCAGACCTGATACCATAAGGTATATAGAACACCATGTCGGTAAAACACTCCACGACATTGAGACTAAAGGCATCTTCAAGGAGGAAACTGCACTTTCCAAGCAAGTGGAAGCAGAGATCAACAGATGGGAATACATTAAACTGAGAAGCTTCTGCACCTCAAAAGAAATAGTGCCCAGGATACAAGAGTCACCCACCGAGTGGGAGAAACAATTCACCCAACACCCATCAGATGAGGGGCTAATATCCAAAATATACAGGGCACTGACAGAACTTTACAAGAATAAAACATCTAATCCCATCAAAAAATGGGGAGAAGAAATGAACAGACACTTTGATAAAAAAAAGAAATACAAATGGCCAAGAGGCACATGAAAAAAAGCTCCTCATCACTAATCATCAGGGAGATGCAAATCAAAACAACAATGAGATACCACCTCAAACCACAGAGATTGGCACACATCACAAAGAATGAGAACAATCAGTTCTGACGGGGATGTGGAGAGAAAGGAACTCTTATCCACTGCTGGTGGGAATGCCGTCTAGTCCAACCTCTATGGAAAGCAATATGGCGATTCCTCCAAAATCTGGAAATTGTGCTCCCATTTGACCCAGCTATTCCACTCCTAGGGATATACCCTAAGAACACAAGAATACAATGCAAAAACCCCTTCCTCACACCTATATTTATTGCAGCACTATTCACAATAGCCAGGCTCTGGAAACAACCAAGATGCCCTTCAACAGACGAATGGCTAAATAAACTATGGTACATATACACAATGGACTATTATGTAGCCATCAGGAGAGATGAAGTCATGAAATTTTCCTATACATGGATGTACATTGAATCATTCATGCTGAGCGAAATAAGTCACACAGAGAGAGAGACGCAGAATAATCTCACTCATCTATGGGTTTTAAGAAAAATAAAAGTCATTTTTGCAACAATCCTGAGAGGAGGGCTGGAACTTCCAGCTCACTTCATGAAGCTCACCACAAAGAGTGGTGAGTGCAGTTATAGAAATAACTACATAATCATGTGAATGAATGAGGGAACTGGAAAGCCTGTCTGGAGTACAGGTGGGGGTGGGTTGGGATGGAGGGAGATTTGGAACATTGGTGGTGGGAATGTTGCACTGGTGATGGGGTGTTCTTTACATGACCGAAACCTAATCGCAATCATATTTGTAATCAAGATGTTTAAATAAAGAAAAGAAAAAAGAAAAAAAAGTCTTTTTTTTGTTTTTTTTTGGGGGGGAGGGCCACACCCATTTGATGCTCAGGGGTTACTCCTGGCTAAGAGCTCAGGAATTGCCCCTGGCTTGGGGGGACAAAAAAAAAAAAGAGGCCACATGAAGTATTGAGAGATAAGGAATATTTTAAGAGTTGACTTGTTTTACGAAGTAAGTCAGAAGACAAAAGATAAACACAGAATGGTAGCACTATTCTGAAGCACATAGAACATACATCTCAATCACAACTAATACTTAACAATCAAATAACAGGGTCTAACAGGGTAGAAACTCCAATCACTGTAATAGTCAACATATACCTGGGAACAGTGCCCAAAACACATGAAAAAGGAACAACACAAACTCTCAACTACGCATTATACCACAAAGAAAACAGCAACACCAGAACAGCAGCATAGAGAGAACAGGTACGTAATCAACCTTCTACAATAATGGCCCATAATAATCCTGTAGAGATGGTATACAGGAACACAGGTAAAGAATACCATGGCAAACCACTGACTCCAATGGAAACATCCCATAAAACTATGTATTAATGCCTCTATCTTACTATATTTAAAATAACCTCTCAGCTTTTCTGTCCACAGGCGTTCTTGGATACAAAGGGCGGACAAGCTAAGATGGCAGCTCGGGATACCACACGAGATACCATACCCAGTTTGCACTATGAGATGGCCCCGAGAAAACTCTTTAACATACACTTTATCTCTAGGTTTACCTTCTTTTAGGGTTTCAAGCACGTGACCAGTCAGACCACCGAAGCAGTAACAGCGACGTACAGACCCAAACTACATGCTCTATTCACTGAACACATTCAAGCAAACTAGCATTCCCTTGCTATTCTCTCCTCTCTTCTCACCACTTTCTTGGTTATTTTTTCTTTTCTTTTCTATTCTTTTCTTTACTTTCTATCCTTTCTCTTCTCCCTTTCTTTCTAATGTATTTTTCTCTTTTCTCCCTCCCTACCCCTTCCATACACCTTACCCTTTCCCCCCTCTGGAAATCCAACTATCCCTCCACCCCTCAATCCCATCCAGACCTCCCTCTATATTAAAACACTTCACCCTCAGTCCTTAATCTATTAGGCAACAAGATCGACCTCCTACCCCAACGAACCAGTACCCAGCACCCAAGAGAAGGGACACCCAGTCAAACCCACACCTCGTCCCGGGCAAGAAAAGACAGCCAACTCCCCTGCGGACTCATGCTGCGAGGCCCTCCCTACCAACTCCCCCTAACGTGGACTGTTTCTTGAAACCAGACCTAGGTCCAAAAGTATCCCCAATGCAATAACTCTTCCAAGACCTCCCTGCCGCAAATTTTTACCAACCTGAAGAAGGTCAGGGGGTGTGATAGGAAGATGCCTGGGAACCCACACATCACAAGAAAAACCCAAAAGACAATGGGAAAAACTGTACTTCCAACATAGGCATAAGACCTGTAATACACCACCTCGTTACCTGCTCTCCCCCAAATGTAAGGTAGTCTTTTGCACCACTTTGGTCCTTTAAAAACTTCGCTAACTCATTTTATTTCTTTTTTTTTCCTTAAATTTATTTATTTATTTTTTTAAATGTTGGTCCTATATATACATTTGCGAGCACATATATTTTTATTTATTTCTTTTTTTTTTATCATTTTTGGGTATGTGACCTGTGTCTGTTATCCCCTCTGTCCACCCCCAACTACACTGACAATACAATGTAGCACCACTTCCCCCTGCAAAGACACACTAAATAAAGGGGAAATCTTACATATAAAAAAAAGAAGAGCTCTTATCTACTAGAGATAGGAACTCATAGTTGTTTACAATACAGGGATATCTCCTACCTTGAAAATATGTCATGTGGAATCAACTTAGACCTCAGATGATTAGATACCATTCATCCAGCCTTGAACCCTGGATCCCAGACATAGAATCGGCACAGCTCTTCACAACAGCTGCAGGAAACAAACTCCATCCGGGACAGCCTTAATACTGCGGGGTCAACAACAAGGGCCAGCTCTAACATGATATCCTGACAATGAGGAAAATGTGAACAACTTGAACTTAGAGCAGATTAGCCTACCTTACCAGATAATGACAAGACAAAACCAGAGGACTCGGCACCCTTTGGTAGGTCCAAAAGCCAAGATCGTGACTTATAGATGACTGGCTACCAGAACCACGACCAGACAGTATACATCTTGGGACCAATAAAAAAGCCCTAGTTTAGGGTTTGAACTATGACTTGCACAATAAGCATGATCCCCAGTCCTAAAGGTCTGACAGAGACAACTGCAACAGAATGGGGCTTCTAGAAGCACAAAGAAAGACGCTATCCTAGGTGCCATCCTAGGTTCAGTGCAAAGACCAAGGTCACCAACCACAGAAGATGGATTAAAACGACACTGAGGTAACAGAACCTCTAGAACCACAAAGACTGACTTCATCATAAGTCCCACCTCAGGATCTGTGCAGATACTGAGACCTCTAAACACAGAGCTCTGAGTGTATCACCCTGGACAGAACAGAAGTCTTCCACACACCAAAAAAACACCACCGGGAGAATAAATGATCCTGGGCAAAGTCTAGAGTTGAATCCCATGACAGTATACTCCAAGGACGGAGAAACCCCATATTTCTTAGGCCAAGTGAATTCCTTTTCGAATGACCCCAATATTTACTGTGCCAGGGCAGGAGGGGAAAAAACAAAAATACAAAAAGCACAAAACCTTGGTTATTTTATATATATATATTTTACCTTCATTTATTATTGTTATTATTTTTATTTACCTATCTATTTTGGTCGATTTCTCAGTTTGGGTGTGATTATTGAAATCGTTGTCCCCAATTATACTTATTTTTTCCTCTTCTTTTCTTTTCTTTCGTTATGTGCTATGCCATGTTTCTTATTTCAAGACCATGGCATGTTTTTGGTTTGTTTGTTTGTTTTTGTTTTTTTTGTTTGTTTTGCTTTGTTTTTCGTCTGTTTTTGTGGTGCTTATCGATATAGCTGGAGTCCTCACTGGATAATTGACACTTTTTTTGGTACTGGTGGAGTGTTTCACCTTCTTTCTCTCCTTCATCTCCCAAATCGATGATGAGAGCCTCTAGAAGGATTCCACCCATTTTTGGAGTATTAGACTCTTTTTTTTTTTTTTTTCATGCTCCTTTTTTTTTTTTTTTTTTTTAATTTTTATTTTTTTATTTAAACACCTTGATTACATACATGATTGTTTTTGGGTTTCAGTCATGTAAAGAACACCACCCATCACCAGTGCAACATTCCCATCACCAATGTCCAAGTCTCCCTCCTACCCACCCAACCCCCGCCTGTACTCTAAACAGGTTCTCAATTTCCCTCATACATTCTCATTATAAGGAAAATTCAAAATGTAGTTATTTCTCTAACTAAACTCATCACTCTTTGTGGTGAGCTTCCTATGGTGAGCTGGAACATCCAGCTCTTTTCACTTTTGTGTCTGGAAATTATTATTGCAAGAATGTCTTTCATTTCTCTTAAAACCCATAGATGAGTGAGACCATTCTGCGTTTTTCTCTCTCTCTCTGACTTATTTCACTCAGCATAATAGATTCCGTATACATCCATGTATAGGAAAATTTCATGACTTCATCTCTCCTGACAGCTGCATAATATTCCATTGTGTATATGTACCACAGTTTCTTTAGCCATTCATCTGCTGAAGGGCATCTTGGTTGTTTCCAGAGTCTTGCTATGGTAAATAGTGCTGCAATGAATATAGGTGTAAGGAAGGGGTTTTTGTACTGTATTTTTGTGTTCCTAGGGTATATTCCTAGGAGTGGTATAGCTGGATCATATGGGAGCTCGATTTCCAGTTTTTGAAGGAATCTCCATATCGCTTTCCATAAAGGTTGAACTAGACGGCATTCCCACCAGCAGTGGATAAGAGTTCCTTTCTCTCCACATCCCCGCCAACACTGTTTGTTCTCATTCTTTGTGATGTGTGCCATTCTCTGTGGTGTGAGGTGGTATCTCATCGTTGTTTTGATTTGCATCTCCCTGATGATTAGTGATGTGGAGCATTTTTTCATGTGTCTCTTGGCCATTTGTATTTCTTCTTTGTCAAAGTGTCTGTTCATTTCTTCTCCCCATTTTTTGATGGGATTAGATGTTTTTTTCTTGTAAAGTTCTGTCAGTGCCTTGTATATTTTGGAGATTAGCCCCTTATCTGATGGGTATTGGGTGAATAGTTTCTCCCACTCAGTGGGTGGCTCTTGTATCCTGGGCACTATTTCCTTTGAGGTGCAGAAACTTCTCAGCTTAATATATTCCCATCTGTTAATCTCTGCTTTCACTTGCTTGGAGAGTGCAGTTTCCTCCTTGAAGATGCCTGTAATGTCCTGGAGTGTCTTGCCTATGTGCTGTTCTATATATCTTATGGTTTTGGGGCTGATATCGAGGTCTTTAATCCATTTGGATTTTACCTTCGTGCATGATGATAGCTGGGGGTCTACGTTCAATTTTTTGCAAGTGGCTATCCAATTGTGCCAACACCACTTGTTGAAGAGGCTTTCCCTGCTCCATTTAGGGTTTCCTGCTCCTTTATCGAAAATTAGGTGGTTGTATGTCTGGGGAACATTTTCTGAGTATTCAAGTCTATTCCACTGGTCTGAGGGCCTGTCCTTATTCCAATACCATGCTGTTTTGATAACTATTGCTTTGTAGTACAGTTTAAAGTTGGGGAAAGTAATTCCTCCCATATTCTTTTTCCCAATGATTGCTTTAGCTATTCGAGGGTGTTTATTGTTCCAAATGAATTTCAAAAGTGCCTGATCCACTTCTTTGAAGAATGTCATGGGTATCTTTAGAGGGATAGCATTAAATCTGTATAATGCCTTGGGGAGTATTGCCATTTTGATGATGTTAATCCTGCCAATCCACGAGCAGGGTATGCGTTTCCATTTCCGCGTGTCCTCTCTTATTTCTTGGAGCAGAGTTTTATAGTTTTCTTTGTATAGGTCCTTCAAATTTTTAGTCAAGTTGATTCCAAGATATTTGAGTTTGTGTGGCACTATTGTGAATGGGATTGTTTTCTTTTTTTTTTTTTTTTTTTTTTTTTTTTTTTTTTTTTTTATTGTTCAGGTTTTTTTTATTCAATTATTTAGATCAAGATTAGCTATATAAGAATAATTTTCTTTAGCTCAAGGGATAGAAGGATCCTATATCACAAGGTAACTTTTATCAACTCTTTTTTTAATATATTTTTATTTAAACACCTTGATTACATACATGATTGTGTTGTTTGGGTTTCAGTCATGTAAAGAACACCACCCATCACCAGTGCAACATTCCTATCACCAATGTCCCAAGTCTCCCTGCTCCCCACCCAACCCCCGCCTGTACTCTAGACAGGCTTTCTATTTTCTTCATACATTCTCATTATTAGGATAGTTCAAAATGTAGTTATTTCTCTAACAGACTCATCCCTGTTTGTGGTGAGCTTCATGAGGTGAGCTGTAACTTCCAGCCCTTCTCTCTTTTGTGTCTGAAAATTATTATTGCAAGAATGTCTTTCATTTTTCTTAAAACCCATAGATGAGTGAGACCATTCTGTGTTTCTCTCTCTCTCTCTCTCTCTCTCTCTCTCTCTCTCTCTCTCTCTCTCTCTCTGACTTATTTCACTCAGCATAATAGATTCCATGTACATCCATGTATAGGAAGATTTCATGACTTCATCTCTCCTGACAGCCGCATAATATTCCATTGTGTATATGTACCACAGTTTCTTTAGCCATTCATCTGTTAAAGGGTATCTTGGTTGTTTCCAGAGTCTTGCTATGGTAAATAGTGCTGCAATGAATGTAGGTGTAAGGAAGGGATTTTTGTATTGTATTTTTCTGTTCCTAGGGAATATTCCTAGGAGTGGTATAGCTGGATCGAGAGTTTCTTTTCTTTTTTTTTTTTTTTTTTTTTTTTTTTTTTTTTTTTTAATTCTCAGAAGTCCCCTTGCTGATATATTAACTTTGAAATTTCAGCCAAAGAACATTAAGATAAATAACACAGAATCCATGTACAATTACTTTGTCCCTCAAGTCCCCAGATTGTAATACATTATAATATTTCTTAACAGTACACAAGGCAATCTAAAGCCATAAAACTTACGTAACTCCTTAAACATTACAGGCATAGTATTTTCTTACATTTCCATATACATGCATATTAGCTTAAGTTAACCTCAAATTTTAAGTGAGTTCTTTTTAAGGATTAGAGTTAAAGGAGCACAGTAAGAATGGTGTTAGAGTGGCAATTGTTGTTTGCATAGGCTCACCAAAATATGAGGAACATGGAAAGAAATAACCTTGGCCTAAGTACAAAGAGACCAGACCCCTGAAGTTTCCTGGCACAAGACCAAGTCTAGGCTCCAAGCAAGCTAGATCGTCCAATCCAATACATTGTCTGTAGTGCCAACACACTTTTATTTTTCACACAGTCTCTGTTGTTGGTATCATGTTTCTGTATTAAAGATCCTGGAATCTGCATATCTTACATTGAAGTCAGGACGTGGAGCATCCTCTCCTTTCACCTCACAATCAAAGGGCAATGCAGGGAGCCCTGTCCTGTAAGCCGGTCGTTGTTGTTGTTAAGTCTTCTCAGTGTTAAGGGAAGTCTCTTTTGAGCAGGTCGAAGTCTGAGCAGTGTAGGTCTCCATGGTAGAGGATTGCTTCCAAGTGATGTTATAGACCAGCCTGGATGTTTTCGTGGATGGCTTTCCTGGTTCAGGGGAGAATGGAATATGCCCTTTCTTCTGACGTCTGTGCCAGGTCGTTATGTCAATGTTCAGGGTGTAAGGTCCCTTTGCACTACAAGGTTTGTGTGTTCTAATCTCTATTAGATAGGATCTTATTTGTATTTATACTATTTTCCCATTTTAATGTGCCTATGCAAATAAGAAGCAATGCCACATGGTGTTATTGGCGCGTATGGGGGCCATAAGAACAATTACAATGATTCCATTGACATGATTCAATCATAAGCATTAAACTGGGGGACTCTTCCACCAAAATTCCTTGTTAAACAGCTCAAAAAGAGAACATAAAAAGTGGTTAGAATCATCACTATATAAGACAACATTTAGTAAGAATTATAGCTGTCAGAGAAAAAACACAAAATATTCTAAAGAAATACGTGTCCATTTTATGTATCTTGAAACAGTTTGGGGTTGTCATACACAATGCACAGCTTTGGACTGTGATTACGATTCTACACTACTGAAGTTAAAAAGAGAAAACTAGATTAGTGATGTTTGAGAAGGGGTTAGAGAGTTAAGGAGTGAAAAAGAGCTTTGTAGGGGGTGTGGGAAAGGGGAGAATACAAAATAAACATTCTGTGTACGGAAAACATAACATAAGAATAAGGGATATTCTGAATACATGAAATACATGAAGTACGCGCGGGGGCGTAAGCCCCCGCGCGGTTCTGTAGTTTTTGGATGCCTAGGGAGGAATTTCTCACCCCCCTCCCCCCAAGGGCCCGATTAACCAGGCGTGGCCCTGAAGACCCGCCTGGTGTAGGGGGAATCATGCTCTCCTGGACAAAGTGGTCAGCCCAGGGTCCTATGGCTAGCTGTCCTGCCCAGAGCCCCCATCATACCAGTCAAAAGCCCACGAAATCCTGGCATGTGGAGTGTTCTGGTCCCAGCCGAGCCTCTGTGGTTTTTGGATGCCTAGGAAGGATTTCTCACCCCCTCCCCCCAGGGCCCGATTAACCAGGCGTGGCCCTGAAGACCCGCCTGGTGTGGGGTAATCTTGTTTCCCCTGGACTAAGTGGTCAGCCCAGGGGTCCTATGGCTAGCTGTCCTGCCCAGAGCCCCCAACATACCAGGCAAACACACCAAGAAATCCTGGCATTCGGAGTGTTCTGGGCCCAGCCAAGGCTCTGCAGTTTTTGGATGCCTAGGGAGGAATTTCTCACCCCCTCCCCCCAAGGCCCGATTAACCAGGCGTGGCCCTGAAGACCCGCCTGGTGTGGGGGGAATCATGCTCTCCTGGACAAAGTGGTCAGCCCAGGGTCCTATGGCTAGCTGTCCTGCCCAGAGCCCCCCATCATACCAGTCAAAAGCCCACGAAATCCTGGCATGTGGAGTGTTCTGGTCCCAGCCGAGCCTCTGTGGTTTTTGGATGCCTAGGAAGGATTTCTCACCCCCTCCCCCCCCGGGCCCGATTAACCAGGCGTGGCCCTGAAGACCCGCCTGGTGTGGGGGAATCTTGTTCCCCTGGACTAAGTGGTCAGCCCAGGGGTCCTATGGCTAGCTGTCCTGCCCAGAGCCCCCAACATACCAGGCAAACACACCAAGAAATCCTGGCATTCGGAGTGTTCTGGGCCCAGCCAAGGCTCTGCAGTTTTTGGATGCCTAGGGAGGAATTTCTCACCCCCTCCCCCCAAGGCCCGATTAACCAGGCGTGGCCCTGAAGACCCGCCTGGTGTAGGGGGAATCATGCTCTCCTGGACAAAGTGGTCAGCCCAGGGTCCTATGGCTAGCTGTCCTGCCCAGAGCCCCCATCATACCAGTCAAAAGCCCACGAAATCCTGGCATGTGGAGTGTTCTGGGTCCCAGCCGAGCCTCTGTGGTTTTTGGATGCCTAGGAAGGATTTCTCACCCCCCTCCCCCCAGGGCCCGATTAACCAGGCGTGGCCCTGAAGACCCGCCTGGTGTGGGGGAATCTTGTTCCCCTGGACTAAGTGGTCAGCCCAGGGGTCCTATGGCTAGCTGTCCTGCCCAGAGCCCCCAACATACCAGGCAAACACACCAAGAAATCCTGGCATTCGGAGTGTTCTGGGCCCAGCCAAGGCTCTGCAGTTTTTGGATGCCTAGGGAGGAATTTCTCACCCCCTCCCCCCAAGGCCCGATTAACCAGGCGTGGCCCTGAAGACCCGCCTGGTGTGGGGGGGAATCATGCTCTCCTGGACAAAGTGGTCAGCCCAGGGTCCTATGGCTAGCTGTCCTGCCCAGAGCCCCCATCATACCAGTCAAAAGCCCACGAAATCCTGGCATGTGGAGTGTTCTGGTCCCAGCCGAGCCTCTGTGGTTTTTGGATGCCTAGGAAGGATTTCTCACCCCCTCCCCCCAGGGCCCGATTAACCAGGCGTGGCCCTGAAGACCCGCCTGGTGTGGGGGAATCTTGTTCCCCTGGACTAAGTGGTCAGCCCAGGGGTCCTATGGCTAGCTGTCCTGCCCAGAGCCCCCAACATACCAGGCAAACACACCAAGAAATCCTGGCATTCGGAGTGTTCTGGGCCCAGCCAAGGCTCTGCAGTTTTTGGATGCCTAGGGAGGAATTTCTCACCCCCTCCCCCCAAGGCCCGATTAACCAGGCGTGGCCCTGAAGACCCGCCTGGTGTGGGGGGAATCATGCTCTCCTGGACAAAGTGGTCAGCCCAGGGTCCTATGGCTAGCTGTCCTGCCCAGAGCCCCCATCATACCAGTCAAAAGCCCACGAAATCCTGGCATGTGGAGTGTTCTGGTCCCAGCCGAGCCTCTGTGGTTTTTGGATGCCTAGGAAGGATTTCTCACCCCCTCCCCCCAGGGCCCGATTAACCAGGCGTGGCCCTGAAGACCCGCCTGGTGTGGGGGAATCTTGTTCCCCTGGACTAAGTGGTCAGCCCAGGGGTCCTATGGCTAGCTGTCCTGCCCAGAGCCCCCAACATACCAGGCAAACACACCAAGAAATCCTGGCATTCGGAGTGTTCTGGGCCCAGCCAAGGCTCTGCAGTTTTTGGATGCCTAGGGAGGAATTTCTCACCCCCTCCCCCCAAGGCCCGATTAACCAGGCGTGGCCCTGAAGACCCGCCTGGTGTGGGGGGGAATCATGCTCTCCTGGACAAAGTGGTCAGCCCAGGGTCCTATGGCTAGCTGTCCTGCCCAGAGCCCCCATCATACCAGTCAAAAGCCCACGAAATCCTGGCATGTGGAGTGTTCTGGTCCCAGCCGAGCCTCTGTGGTTTTTGGATGCCTAGGAAGGATTTCTCACCCCCTCCCCCCAGGGCCCGATTAACCAGGCGTGGCCCTGAAGACCCGCCTGGTGTGGGGGAATCTTGTTCCCCTGGACTAAGTGGTCAGCCCAGGGGTCCTATGGCTAGCTGTCCTGCCCAGAGCCCCCAACATACCAGGCAAACACACCAAGAAATCCTGGCATTCGGAGTGTTCTGGGCCCAGCCAAGGCTCTGCAGTTTTTGGATGCCTAGGGAGGAATTTCTCACCCCCTCCCCCCAAGGCCCGATTAACCAGGCGTGGCCCTGAAGACCCGCCTGGTGTGGGGGGAATCATGCTCTCCTGGACAAAGTGGTCAGCCCAGGGTCCTATGGCTAGCTGTCCTGCCCAGAGCCCCCATCATACCAGTCAAAAGCCCACGAAATCCTGGCATGTGGAGTGTTCTGGTCCCAGCCTGGGATTGTTTTCTTAATGTCCATTTCTTCCTTATTGCTATTGGTGTATAGAAAGGCCATTGATTTTTGTGTGTTAATTTTGTAGCCTGCCACCTTGCTATATGAGTCTATTGTTTCTAGAAGCTTTTTGGTGGAGTCTTTAGGGTTTTCTAAGTAGAGTATCATGTCATCTGCAAACAGTGAGAGCTTGACTTCTTCCTTTCCTATCTGAATTCCCTTGATATCTTTTTCTTGCCTAATCGCTATAGCAAGTACTTCCAGTGTTATGTTGAATAGGAGTGGTGAGAGAGGACAGCCTTGTCTTGTACCAGAATTTAGAGGGAAGGCTTTTAGTTTTTCTCCGTTGAGGATAATATTTGCCATTGGCTTGTGGTAGATGGCTTCAACTAGATTGAGAAAGGTTCCTTCCATTCCCATCTTGCTGAGAGTTTTGATCAAGAATGGGTGTTGGACCTTATCAAATGCTTTCTCTGCATCTATTGATATGATCATGTGGTTTTTATTTTTCTTGTTATTGATGTTGTGTATGATGTTGATGGATTTACGGATGTTAAACCAGCCTTGCATTCCTGGGATGAAACCTACTTGATCGTAGTGGATGATCTTCTTAATGAGGCATTGAATCCTATTTGCCAGGATTTTGTTGAAGATCTTTGCATCGGCATTCATCAGCGATATTGGTCTGTAATTTTCTTTTTTTGTAGCATCTCTGTCTGGTTTAGGTATCAAGGTGATGTTGGCTTCATAAAAGCTATTTGGAAGTGTTTCCGTTTGTTCAATTTCATGAAAGAGTCTTGCCAGGATTGGTAGTAGTTCCTCCTGGAAAGTTTGAAAGAATTCATTAGTGAATCCATCAGGGCCTGGGCTTTTGTTTTTCGGCAGACCTTTGATTACCGTTTTGATTTCATCAATGGTGATGGGGGTGTTTAGATATGCTACATCCTCTTCCTTCAACCGTGGAAGATTATAAGAGTCCAAGAATTTATCCATTTCTTCCAGGTTCTCATTTTTAGTGGCGTAGAGTTTCTCAAAGTAGTTTCTGATTACCCTTTGAATCTCTGTCATATCAGTAGTGATCTCTCCTTTTTCATTCCTAATACGAGTTATCAAGTTTCTCTCTCTCTCTTTCTTTGTTAGGTTTGCCAGTGGTCTATCAATCTTGTTTATTTTTTCAAAGAACCAACTTCTGCTTTCGTTGATCTTTCGGATTGTTTTTTGGGTTTCCACTTCATTGATTTCTGCTCTCAGCTTTGTTATTTCCTTCTGTCTTCCTATTTTTGGGTCCTTTTGTTGAGCACTTTCTAGTTCTATTAGCTGTGTCATTAAGCTACTCAGGTAAGCTCCTTCTTCCTTCCTGATGTGTGCTTGCAAAGCTATAAATTTTCCTCTCAGTACTGCTTTTGCTGTGTCCCATAAGTTCTGATAGTTTGTGTCTTTATTGTCATTTGTTTCCAGGAACCTTTTGATTTCCTCCTTGATTTCATCTCGGACCCACTGGTTATTGAGTATGAGGCTGTTTAACTTCCAGGTGTTAATGTTTTTCTTCTGAGTCCCCTTGGAATTCACAAATAATTTCAGAGCCTTGTGGTCAGCAAAGGTAGTCTGCAAAATTTCTATCCTCTTGATATTATGGAGATATGTTTTATGTGCCAGCATGTAGTCTATCCTGGAGAATGTCCCATGTACATTGGAGAAGAATGTGTATCCAGGTTTCTGGGGGTGGAGTGTCCTATATATATCCTCTAGGCCTCTTTCTTCCATTTCTCTCCTCAGGTCTAGTATATTCTTGTTGGGTTTCAGTCTGGTTGACCTATCCAGTGTTGACAAAGCCGTGTTAAGGTCCCCCACAATTATTGTGTTGTTATTGATATTATTTTTCAGATTTGTCAACAGTTGTATTAAATATTTTGCTGGCCCCTCATTTGGTGCATATATGTTTAGGAGAGTGAATTCTTCCTGCTCTATATACCCCTTGATTAATATAAAATGTCCATCTTTGTCCCTTACAACCTTCCTGAGTATAAAGTTTGCATTATCTGATATTAGTATGGCCACTCCAGCTTTTTTATGGGTGTTGTTTGCTTGGATGATTTTTCTCCAGCCTTTTATTTTGAGTCTATGTTTGTTCTGACTATTCAGGTGTGTTTCTTGTAGGCAGCAGAAGGTTGGATTGAGTTTTTTGATCCATTTAGCCACTCTGTGTCTCTTGACTGGTGCATTTAGACCATTGACGTTGAGAGAAAGAATTGTCCTGGGATTTAATGCCATCTTTATATCGAAATTTGGTGTCTTTTGGTTAGTCTTGTCTTAAATTAGGTCTTTCAGTTTTTCTCTTAAGACTGGTTTTGTGTCTGTAAAGTTTCTGAGCTGCTTTTTGTCAGTGAAACCATGTATTCTTCCGTCAAACCGGAAAGTGAGTTTTGCTGGGTATAGTATTCTGGGTGAAGCATTCATTTCATTCAGTCTTGTCACAATATCCCACCACTGCTTTCTGGCATTGAGTGTTTCTGGTGACAGGTCTGCTGTAAATCTCAAGGATGCTTGCTTGAATGTAATTTCCCCTTTTGATCTTGCTGTTTTCAGAATTCTGTCTCTATCTGTGGGATTTGTCATTGTGACTAGGATGTGTCTTGGGGTGGTTTTTCTGGGGTCTCTTTTGGTTGGTACTCTTCGAGCATGCAGGATTTGATCACCTATATTCTTTAGCTCTGGAAGTTTCTCTTTAATGATGTTCTTGACCATTGATTCTTCCTGGGAATTTTCTTCCTGGGTCTCTGGGACGCCAATGATTCTTAAGTTGTTTCTGTTGATCTTATCATAGACTTCTATTTTCATCTGTTCCCATTCTTTGACTAATTTTTCCGTTGTCTGCTCATTTGCTTTAAGTTTTTTGTCCAATCTCTCCTGCTGTATGGAATTATTATGTATCTCATCTTCCACAGCACCAAGTCTATTCTCAGCTTCTGATACCCTGTCCCAGAGCTTATCCATTTTGTCATTCACTTCGTTTACTGACTTTTTCAGGCCTGTTAGTTGACATGTTATTTCAGTTTGGAGTTTTGTGATTTCTGTCTTCATATTTTCTTGGTTCTTATTAGTGTTCTGTTCAACTCTGTCCATGGTTTGTTTGAGTTCTTTGAACATGTTCCATATTGCTAGTCTAAAGTCCTTATCTGAGAGGTTGATTATTTGGTCGGTCATTATCTGGTCCTCAGAATTGTCATCTTCATTCTCTATGTCTGATGCTGGCCTGCGTTGTTTCCCCATTGTCACACTTGTATTGTGGGTTTTTCTACGTGTTGTGGTGGTATTCATTGTCTATATGATGTAGGCAGCACACTCCTCTGGCTCCTCCCTTTCTGGATGGGCTGGCTTGCCTCTAAGGGAGGGGAGTCCTCCGTGGATGAAGCCTCACACTGGGTCAAATCTTAGGCCCGAGCATGCAACAGAGAAGACAGTCCAGAGAGAAATGCTTGCTTCTCTGATATAGCACAGTTCTTATTGTGATTTTTTCTTATTGTTGCAATGGTGTTCTTTTCTTAGAAGGAGTGCACGGCCGCGTAGCGAAGAGGACAGTAGACAGATATTTACAGTTCACACTCACAGTTGGGCCCCTCTGCGCAGGCTTAGATTCGTGTCTTTTCCCCGCCTGATGTCCCAAGCAGGGAATCCAGCTTCTGCAGCAGTCTGCCGGCTGGTTTTTATGTTCTGAATCCCGCCCTGGAAATGGCCTCCGGGATAGGGAGAGCAGATTTCTGGAGCCTCTTTTGCTCCAATCCCAAGAGTTTCACACAAGAGGACAGTAGACAGATATTTACAGTTCACACTCACAGTTGGGCCCCTCTGCGCAGGCTTAGATTCGTGTCTTTTCCCCGCCTGATGTCCCAAGCAGGGAATCCAGCTTCTGCAGCAGTCTGCCGGCTGGTTTTTATCGGAGTATTAGACTCTTACCCCAGTTTATTTATCTTCTCTTTTTCAGGCAAAACCACGCAACTTGAACTAGCTAGTCCTGCCTACAGTTAGAGGGGGAGATAAGGGAGGCATCAAGACCAAACAGGTGCAAGACTACTAAGTAGTGGGTTGGATACAGAGGGGACCACATATTCTAGCCGCCCTGGGGGTGAGGGAAGAGGAAATGGGAGGTAGGACAAAAACGGAGGTGTAGGGAGGACAAGTTGGTGATGGGAATCCCCCCTGATTTTATGTAAATATGTACCTAAAATGTTATTGTCAACAATATGTAAGACACTATGATCAAAATAAAAAATTATATTAAAAAAAAAGAGTTGACTTGTTTTAGAAAACTCATTCTCTGTACTATTTGAAAAAGAGACTGTTGGGAATAAGAAATTAAGGGGCTTTTATAATAATATAAAATCTTATCATAATAATATTATCTAATAAAATAGTAGTTTCTAGGTATAAATATATAATGGAACAGAATGTCAGAAGCATGTGATTATTAGTAAAAGTATTCTTTTGTACATTATTAGTCAGTTTATCCCTGAATTTACTGATTCATAAAAGTCAGATGGTATTTAAGACAGGCATTCTACACAGACAGGGGGTGGGGTAGAAGGGGGAGGGGGTATTGGTAGTGGGAATGTTGCATTGGTAAAGGGGAGAGTTCTGTTTATGACTGAAACCCAACTACAATTACAATGTTTGTAATCGTGGTGCTTAAATAAATATATCATTAAAAAACTGGAAGAAGAAATAGCTATTTGAATAACCTTGTAACCTATTAAGGAAATTGTAACTTCCGTACTACTCCTTTAAAAAAGTAAATAAGACTTAAAAGTATTATTGAAAAATAAAGTCAAATGATAGTCATTTGGGTAATTTCCTTATATTGGTGTCTTTTGAGTTATTCTATGTCCACTTCTCTATTATTCCTAATTAAAAGTTAATTGATTCTTCTCCTTCTGGCCTAAGCATCTAAGAATATGATAGTCAGGAAATCAGTATGCAGCATTGTCAAGAAAGGAGCAATCATCATATATTCTCTTACCCCGTCAAGGTCCAGAAATGTCACTGGACTATTTTCAGTTTTTAATTAACATGCATATTAGCTGCATCCTTCATTTCTCACTTTACTTCTATTATTGTTATCTTTAAACTTTTAAAGTTAATGGGAGAAGTGAGTAGCTTGAATAATTCAAAATGAAATTTATTATTTTGTAAAATAGCAATTCTCACAATAGAAAAACCTATAAAGTGCACCATATTAAAATCAATCATTTATAAAATTATGGATTTTTCTTGATTGTATTTTACTAGTCATAACTGTGTGTGTGTGGAGGGCTCATTAAATAGCATATGCCTTTTAAAATAGCCACTTTTATGGGAACTGAATTGTACCTGTACAGTGTTTTGCACAGGATTGTCATTTTAATGTGATTCCTTCCAATCTATGAACAGGGATTTGTTTCCATTTCCTTGTGTATTGTCTAAGTTTGTCTTATATTTATTTTAATAACGATTTATAGTTTAATACTTCCTGTTACTTTTATGTAAATCTTCCCACATGCTTTCTTTTTTTCTAATTGACTCCCCCATGATTCTCTCTCTGTAAGTCTTCCTCATAAAGCCAAGAGCCTCTTCAGAACTATCTACTCTAACTGAACTTCCTCAGTCCCTTCTTATTTTAAAGGCCCTGTCTAAGCCTCTAGTAATGCACTTGTTATTTTATGGTAATTAACTATTTATTAGCATCTTGAAAACAAGAGCAGCAATTTATTCTTTACTCAGAATAGATAGCTCATTGCACAATTGTGGGAGATTGTGAAAGAAAATACAAAATATATTACAATGTCCTTTCTTCTAAATAAAATAGAAGATCTATAATCATCTGTCCTTCCAGATGATTTTACAACAAACAAATCTGAGTACCTTAGGTCACATTTCTCAGAATGAAGGGTTACAGTAACTGTCAGCTTACGTCCAATCTATGTACTGCTCCTGGTTACAGCCAATTTCAGGATGTCCCTGAGTAGCAAAATTACTCCTGCACTTTTCTATGCACTGGGGATATGGTATGAGGATGAAATCCTTGTTATCTACCCCTCCTGAGGCTATATTCCAATGAGGAAAACAGATACCAGGTCAAGAACTAAATTTAGTCTGCGAGAGTAAATCTGTCCTTGTAGTCTAAGGCCTTCCAGAGAGAGAAGGCCAAGATTCAATTTGTAGTGACTTGTATAATTTTTGTATATGTTTCCCCACAATTGCTCACAATCGTGTCCAGAAGAGTAAACAAGTATACTAGGAAGTTCCTATTGTATGGAATCATAGTGCAAAAACCTAGGGGGAGTTCCAGGGTTCTGATTCTCAAATGCATAAGGAAAATGGAGACAAGCACTGTGACCCATTAAGGAAGCAGTTCTAAGGAAAATGTGCATCTTCCTCATTGTATAAACTGAGCATATAAGAGAAAACAAATAACTATACTCTAATTCATCTGACTGCTTTCCTAATAGCAGTGCTGAATTTTCACTGGTATTTTGGTGTAGGTGTGACATAGAATATTATACATCTAAAGCATAAAGATGAGCTTTAGTTTGAACCATGTTACCTCAATAATAAGAACAACTCCTAAAAAGTGCTCATGGCAATGGTTTCTTTTGGTTTTTAAGCAGTTAAACACCAATGAATGCCTCCTTAGAATTCATATTGAAAACTCCTTATATTTAGTTTGTGAAATTATCAAACAGCGCACACAGGTATTTTTAAACTACTGTTTAATCAGTTGTAAAGACACACAAATTAGAAACAAAAACATTTATATGTCAGTTAAAAACATTTTTAAAACCCAGCAATAAGCCACAAGTGCAGCTCTGAGGACAGACTAGAAATGAGTGCATATGAAATTGTCACGTCACAGTGAAACTGACAGTGGTTTAAACCTACCATACAACAAGAACTAATTTATGGATCTGCTGAAAAATAACACTTCTTTAAAAAAATATTCTGGAATAATAAAAACGAAAAGCACAGAGTACGTTCTATTCTCATCCAGGGAAGACGAATGGGCACTGTAAATACTGGCTGCTGGAGTGGGTCTTTCCTCTGGCTATGCAGAGGTCAAGATAAAATTCCTAAAGGAAGGCAGGAATGAAACCACGTTTTCAATCTGAAAAAGGATTCTTGTTTCAGCAGAGTATCTTTTACTTTCATTTCTATTGCTTTATTTCTTGTCCCTTCTGGTTGGCAAAGCAATCCAGAAGGTAGCAGAAGCTGGAAAAGTCAGGTTTGTTACACATGCCTGTTGTATGCTTAATTCTTTTTCTCCATGACTGAAAACATCAGGAGCACATGCACTTCACTGAGAAATCTTCACATCCAAAACTCCAAAAATGCTTAAAATTGGAAAAGAGGCATATTTTTTTAAAGTTTGGTAAATTCTCTGGATATCTTTGCCATTGAATGGAAAAGAACAGTTAGGTATATTAACAGATCAATTTTTCAAAAAAGTTATCCCCAAATAGAGACTGGACAGGATAGTCACTTAAGACTTCAGTAAAAGGCAACCTTACTTAGTTCCTTTTGAACTAAAAAAATTAGTAATTTGATTTTTCATTATATCTTCACTTTATAATATTAGCAAAATTTAGTAAAACATGACTGGCTAGAGAGGTCTGCATCATTGAGTAATTTGTAGGTCGTGATTTGCATGGAAATCTTTACAGCAAGTTTTGTTTTTTGTTTGTTTTTGGGTGATGCTTAGGGATTACTTCTGGCTACGTGCTCAGAAATTGCTCCTGGCTTGGGGGACCATATGGGACACCGGGGAATCAAAGCGCAGTCCATCCTAGGCTATCGAGCACAAGGCAAATGTCTTACCACTTTGCGCCATCGCTCCGGCCCCTCTTTACAGCAATTTTTATAGAACACATGGTCTTGGGATTTTTGTTTTTGTTTTTAATTGTTTTAATGTTTGTTTTTGTTTTTAACTCAACAAAGATAATTAAATAGTTTTAAAGGCAAGACTGATTTTTTAGCATAGAAATGTGCTTTTCAAGCTGTTTTGGGTTTTTCCAATCTTCTTTGACTTAACGAGTTTGTTAGTTCTTTCCTGGGGTTTGCATGATGTTAAAAACCTTTAAAATAAATATTATTTAAAAACATATAAAAACATTATTATGCAGCCCACCAATTTAAAATGTCAATGGCTGCATCGTTTGTACAATAAAGCCTCAAAAATGCAGCAGTCATTGATTAGAAGAGAATCCTACAAAATATCAACATGATAAATTTCTAAATTGTCTTGTCATGAGTTATTAGAGACTTCAGTACATGACACTACAGAAAACACCGGAGACTATCCAGCCTTCCTAATCTTTCACATCCAAACATCAGAGTAGTGCTTTAAAAAACGTAAGTCATCTTTTGCATTAGAATCATGCACTGATACAAACGCACTTTAAAGAGGGTTGTAGAGAGCAGAACTTTCAATATCTAACCTAAGTGGATAAATGATCAGCCACTTATATTAAATGTAGCAGCTCTGTAAGGTACTCAGGACAAGTAAAATTACATTTCATAGTGTAAAAAATTCTGCACCTATGTTAAATCTGATGTATTCAATTTCAGCAGGATGGGCTATTTGTGGCTAAAGAAAACTTCATACCAGGCTGGCTTATATCTAAAATGCAAGACAAATTCTTTGCTAACACAGCAAAAAGGGACACAATTCTAGAACAACTATTCTCTCAAGCAAGTTTTCTTTCTATTATAATGTAGAAGTTTTAAAACCAATTACCTAATATTCTTTTGAAGTTTTAGAGGAAAAAAAGCGTAAATGTTCACAGTTGTTCGTGAATATACAAATTAAATATTTACAAGGTGTGAGTTTTAAATAAGACTTTTTGTCCTAAGTTGTAATCTAGTCCTTGAATAAAATATTATACATTTTAAAATTATTTTAATGGAAGAGTTTTGTAATTTTTCCTGTAATTTAAAGTAAGGTGCAACTAAATTAAATACATTTTGAATTTAAAATAAGATGCAACTATATATATTTTAACTATCTTTAAATGAAATATCTGTGAAGTTATATGGTGGTAAATCCTGTCCAGTAAAATAGGTAATTTGTTTGAAGAATTTCTTAGAATATATATTTTTCAGTTTTGCAGCACAAAAGAAAACCGAAAAAAGGAAAAGAAAAAAAAAAAAAGAAAATGGGTTTTCTTTAGTGGAATAATTTCCTTATGAAAAGACTCCCTTAAAGGGCCTGACTTATAGACATGGTAAAGTTGCCACACCTTCACACCTTCTAGTGTAATAGGTCCAAAGGTTTTTTTCTGTTGATTTTTTGAGGTGCTAAGGCTTTACTCTCAAGTAATTAAAGAAAAAGACTATTTCTCAAACTCCTACTAACCTACTAAAAACTTTCACTTCTTACAGATCTGACTAGATAGACATTGTCAGAATGGATCCTTTGGCTGACTAAGGACCTATCCCACTCTTAGGGCTCATTAAACATTGAGCCAGATGACACAGGGCTTTTCTCTGGTTTTTCATAGACGTCACCCTCACTTTTTAGAACCATTCTTTTTACTGCAAGTTTCTTTTTAAGACTGCTATCTGTGGTAATCTGGTGAGTGTCTCATATGGTGGGGATCAATAGCAAAAATATTTTCAAGCCAAATGTTTGGTGGTAGTAGAGCTTTTTAAAGTCAATTAAATCTCTATTACATGGGCCATTTTAGAAGCTAAATTACTCCAATTACCCCTAAATTCCAATAAAAATGCTTATTCTAAAGACTAAGAATGGGCCACTCATAAAATGGTACAGCCAGAATGTCAAATTAAATTATTACTATTTCACAAATAAAATTGAGGGAAGAATAATTGTTTTTGTTCATTTTTTCCCTGAGAAGTATATAATTAATAAGATGTATAAATATGATGTTGATTGATTATCTCTGGAGCAGTTTCATGACAACTGAAATGTGGAGAAGTATGCACAAGATCCTATTCTGCTGCTTAAAGTTTAAAGCAAACACATATTACAATGAATCCCTTTTTATTTAAGTAGGGTTATGCCATTTTATGTTCTTCTAAGTAGCTATATTATTCTTTACAACATTTCAAATAGACATCCTTTGGCACATAACCAAGAACATTCTAAGAAAAATATGTTGAGAATTAAAATTATTTCTTGGTTTTTATTCTAGATAGCATACTTATGGTTATGATTTCACCAAAATTAGAAAAAAGCTATCAAAAATAATTTTATACAAACAAAAGTTGATCCAGAGGGATGAAAGTCAGATTGTTTATGCCATTGTCTTCAAAGTAATGGAAAAATTAATTATCTAAATTTCTTTATAGTGGAGCCATGATGATTCTCTGTAATCCTGAAACAGGTAATGTAGATTTATAGGCCAAAAAATAAAATATAATCACGGAATAAAAATAAGAGGTTGGTATCTGTAACGTATCTAGATAAGCTGAACAAGAAGTATATTTTTATTAAACTTTTCTCTTCATTTATGATAAACTAGGTTTCTCTTAATCTATTATAAACTATTTTTATTTCTAAGATTTTTTAAAATTTCTTTGAGTGGTCAGATTCTCATCAAAATTAATAAGCTGCTTTGAGTAACAGAACTTGCCATGGTAATTATTTTCTATCTTCTCATCTTTTTCCACTAGATTAATTTCAATGCAGGGTGGAGAGAAAATTTAATTATCTGTTTTTATTTTTTTTCTAAAAGGAAGTGAGCATGATTAACTTCATCAGATGAAAAAAAATTTACCTCTAGGAAAATAAAATCAGATAAACAGTGAGATTCTGAAATTCTAAAAAGATATTCATTTTTTTTGATGTTTAAGACCTCAAAAGCCCTAAATATATTTGCTTTTCCTACTTTATATAGGATACTTTGTCAAGTCAGATCAGAATTCAGTAGCTTGATTTGCAAATTTATTAAATGACAAAAACAAAAAGATGCCACAGATGCCAGGTTTTTGGGCTCTTAAAATTAAGAAATTTAGAAGAGGCCAGAAGTCACAAACCCAGTTTACTGTTTTACCATAGGAGAGGAAAACCAGGGTTTTCAGAACAAAGGCTAGTGACAGCTTGAAAAGAACAGCTGCAGGAAAGGAGTGACATCTGAGCATCGAGGGGCAGTGAGATGAAGGAATGAGGTTCCTGGGCACAATGAACAAAACATGTGACTAGCTATAGACCTCAATATATTTTTAGCATGCTAAGCCTCCACTTCCTGATCGGATTCTTAGTATTAAAATGAGAGAACCAGTAAAAGATCAGCTCAGGGACCAACCCATTTCAGTATTAGCTGGATTAGTTTGGACATCTTCTGGACATCTTCTGTTTCTTCTGGTAAACATTCTATTTCCTCATTCCTAACAGTTCGAAACCATCTATGTTAGCCTTTCCTTAAGATGATAAGCTTGGAGAGAGGGAGGGGTCCTGAACATGGTCTCTTTGATTATCTATCTGGGATATCATAAGCTAAGTAGGAAAACAGCACAAGGCTTTGTTCAGGCAAACGTGTGCTGAGGCATAAGCTCCTTCTTCCAATGACTGGGAAAAAGACAGGGAAAAGTGATCACTCTCATTTGAGAGATATAAAGCAACATAAGGAGGGAGTAACAAACAGAAAAGGCAACAGAATAGAAGAATTGTTCTATGTAACTGAGTGTGTGTGTGGGAGGTAGGAGGAGCAGGGAATGGCGATGGAAAGGGACACTCAATTGGAGGGTGCAGCGTTGGAATGGTACATGTAGGAAACCCTTTCATTAAGAAAAAAAAGAGTTCTGGCCTTATAAATTTCTCTATTTCAAGATTTTGAGAGCCAAAGAACCTGGGATCCATAACAAAGAGACATAGAAAGAAATTTAGCATTTCAGTAAAATAATTTAAGAGCAAAAGGGGAATGAATTCTACAAAAGATTGCCACAGGCCCCTGCCTGCTATTTCTCTCCCAACTCTGTTTCCGATCTGTGTCCAGGCTGAGTGTATTACTGTCCTTGATGTCATTTCTGAATCAGGCTCTAGAGTCATTTCTGACCCTACAGCCTGTTCTTCTGCTCTTCCCTCCTGTCACTGGAACAACTCTGTGGAGCCGAAGGAGATGCCTAAAAACTTAAGGTGAGATTGATATAGCAAAAATAGCCATAAATAAAGCAAATTCTCCAACCTACAGATCAAATACCCATTAACAAGAGTGAACAGCAAACTAATGTAAGAATTTAAGAGAATTTAAGAGAATTTAAACTAATTTGTGCTGTGGGAAAACCCAGTGATGTTTTTATTTCTTGAAAACTATCCCAAATCTGACTGAGAATGTCAAGGGTACAAAAGGGATTAGTCACAGGGTAATTCTACTCAGTGGTTTCTCAAACAATCTACTACTATAATTTTCCTCTTTTTAAAGTCCATATAATTTTGGGGCCAGAGAGATAGCACAGCGGTACAGCATTTTCATTTCACGTAGCCAATCCAGGACAGACCTTGGTTCAATCCCCAGCATCCCATATGGTTCTCAATCAAGGAGTGATTTCTGCGTGCATTGCCAGGAGTAACCCCTGAGCATCACAGGGTGTGGCCCAAAAAGAAAAAAAAAGTCTAACTTAGACTTGAAAAACCTCACTGGAAAGACAAAAGTATTAAGTCATTATGTCTTCTGATACAAAAAACAAATTTATGTCTGACACAAGAAAAAAGACACAGATAATGAGGGCGAGAAGCTCTTCCGCTGGTCACCAGGCTTGCACTGTACCTACTACACTTCTGCCTGTCCATCACAGCCATCCATCATTCTAGCTCTGTCCCTGTAGTGCTTTCTTCATTCATGCCTTCCTTTGTCATGTCTTTTCATATTTTAATAAAATAAGCTTAAAATACCCATTACCAAACATTGTTTAAGAAATTCTTCCTTGTAGGGTTCTTTGACTGACACAGTAATTAGACTCCCTAGAAAAACAGGCTACCGTATAATTTGGCATCCATCACTGTTTACAGTTTCACTGCATACTATAGCCATTTTAGATACCTCGAAAAACCCCTTCAAATACTGAGATGTTTATTGCATTTTTAAAGTATCTACAATCTTATAAGAGCCTTTTCAAATGCTTCCAAGATTCTTTATAATACACATCTAATGTTGAATTTGTGTTCTCACAATATTACACTTGAAAATACCAGTTAAGAACAATATTTTAGGAAATTAGAGATTTAAGGCAGGACGTCCATTTGGAAAAGTTAATCACGCGATCATCCAGAATGACACAATTATGTTTCCATTTCCTCTTCTTTAGTGCCTTGGGATATGCAACGTACATTCAACAATAGGGCACACATATGACCCTATGGACATATGTTGAGGTCCTGAGTGCCCATTGAATTAATGGAATTATTTTATATAAGGCATGGCCCACAGGGACATGGTTTGGGAAGGATTATTTCATTCCACTTCCAATCAGTATACAGGAAATTTCCCATCTATGACAGTCTGATTTCCCCCCAGTGAATCTCTTTTCAAACAAACACAAACCTTTTGAAAAGGTGCTAAGATTGGTTCCTGTTAACATACAACCTATAGCCATCGCTGAGTTTCCCCATCATTGCGTTAAAGGCGAATGTCTAGAGGCTCTTTCTTGATTCTGATTGCAAACATTGTTTGTTGTAGAAAAACTATTTTGTCCCAAAGACTTTTCTCTTTCATCAAACTTTTTTGATCGTGACAGTTGCGCATTTTCATTTTCATTTGTGTTCTTTTGTCTTTGAGGTTTTTTCACTGGCAACAACAATAATACTAAAATACCAACAATGTGAAGGCAGAAATACCAGGAGCTAAAAGAAAAAAAAGTTAATGTTGGATGGTTAACAATGCTTAATAACTGTCTGTTGTCAGATGTCAGCTCCACCCCAAGAATATGTTTATATAACATAATAACCTCTTATATGCCACTCTCCATTAAATACTTGATAGACCAGGCCAGTGGGTATTTATAAAACACTGTACCAACCTAACAGCTTCTAAATATGATACTGTATTTTATATTTCTTTGTGTTATGAGCATAAATAGAAAAAGAATAAAAAGATATTTCTTAGAAGGTGTATCACTATGTAAAATAATACTGCAAATATACATAATCAAATACTGAACAAAGAAAATGTAGGATTCAGTGGTAAAGCACATGCCTTGAATAAATGAGGGGACCTAGGTTTGATTACGAAATATTCGTGTTCCCACAAAATTCAGAGTTAGTACACACAATTTTTCTAGGCTCTTCTTATGGTGGTTGCTGCCCTAAATATGTTACAAGTATTCTAACAAGATGAGAAATAGGTAAGAAATAATGCTTGATGATTATGGTCTTAAAATGAAAGAGTCACATTATAAAAAAATTATTAGAAGTATTTCCATATTAAGTAGAAACCAAATGTGACCTACACTTCCTTTTTTTTTTTAAGCTACAAGTTTAGTTGAGTATGAAGAAACTATGGAAATACAAAAATCTAACCAAAGTTCAATAAGATTTAAAAATATGGGTTTATTTTTGGGGGTGCCACACTGGTGATGTTCAGGGATTACTCCTGATTCTGTGCTCAGAGATCACTTCTGCTAGTGCTCAAAGGATCATACAGATACCAGAGATTACACTTTGATTGGTTATATACAAGATAAATACCATGCCCACCAGATTATCTTTCCTGCTCCCAAATATAAAATACTTAAGCTAATTAAAATTTTAACATGAATTATTTAACATTGTAATATTAATTATCATTATATTCAACAATTTTTTTTGTTGTTGTTTTTGGGCCATACTGGGTGATGCTCAGGGGTTACTCCTGGCTTTGCACTCAGAAATTTCTCCTAGCTTGGGGAACCATATGGGATGCAGGGGGATCAAACTGCGGTTTGTCCTAGGTCAGCCACGTGCAAGGCAAACACCGCCACTGCTCTGGCTCCTATATCCAACAATTTTTACCAAAATATTCTATGTTGTCACTTTAAATGCTAGGCAATGAAGAATTTATGAAAGAACAAAGTTTCCTTTTACTTCAAAGTAGAAATGTTTCTATGTTAAACCGAGTGTAGGCTATATTTGGTGGAAGCTAGAGAGAAAATACATATAAGCAAAAATATAAAATTGAATATTAAAATGTATGTATTATACTGTACTATTATTATGTGTTATTATACCATGACATAGAACCCTCTAAACATAAAAGGATAAGAAATGAAGTTTACGCAATTCATTTTCATTTGACCAAAAAAATTAAAATAGGTAATAACTTAATCCCTTTTGAAAAATTTTTTACTGCTTTATCATATTCTTTGTTCCTCTTCTTCTTTTTTTTTTTTGAGTTAGCAGTTTGATAGCCTGAACTTTATCCATGGATATTACCTATTGTTATTTGTGACCACTACAAGAAATATTTTTCTTTCCTTCCAAAAATATCCTCAGTGATTCAGTCTCTGCTTTAACACATACACTCCTCTTCTATGAACTCAGAAAACAGGAAGCAAATTGCCTGGGGGGTGCATACTGAACCTGACACTTCGTGTTATATTAATTTCAGAAGTACTACATAATGGTTTAATAAAGCCATATACTGTGAAGCAATAGCATGACCATAAGTCTTGTTAATATCCAATTATTGAGGGGCTGAGCTATAGGACAGGAAAGGTGCTTGTTTTGCACGAAGCATACCTAAATTCAATTCCTGTCATCCCATTTTGTCCCCAGAGCATGCCAGCAATGGCACCTGAGTGCAGAGCCAGGAGTAAGCCCTAGATTACTCACCACTAGGTGTGGCCCTCTAAAACCCAACGAACTGAATGAAAAAATCCAAGTGTTAAAAGAACAGCTCTTTCTAGTCAAATCACTGAGAAATCTGAGATAGTGGCCACTCAGCTGATATTCATCTAAGTCATATTCTCATGTTTGGATTGAGAGGTATGAATCATTTCATAAACTATCTTGAGGCTTCTTGGTTTAATATTAAAAGAAAGTCATAATCTGTTTAAATGCAGGAAATGAGGTTGTGGCACTTTAACATTTTTTTTATTCTACCAATATCTTTTTAAAAACAGGTATTCCCATTTGTGTGTGTGTGTGTGTGTGTGTGTGTGTGTGTGTGTGTGTGTGTGTGTTTTAATTTTTTGGGCCATACCAAGCAGTGCTCAGGGGTTACCCCTAAAATCATGTCTAGAAAGCTTGGGGGACGTGTGTGTGTGTGTGTGTGTGTGTGTGTGTGTGTGTGTGTGTGTGTGTATGTGTGTGTGTGTGTGTTTTAAGTTTTTGGGCCATATCAGCAGCGCTCAGGTGTTACTCCTAAAATCATGTCTAGAAAGCTTGAGGGACCATATGGGATGCCAGGGATTGAACTGGGGTCAGCCACATGCAAGGCAAACACTGTGCTATCACTATGGCCCCGCCATTATTATGTTTTAAAGACTCACTTACCTGTAAAACATGAATGATGGTTTTATAGAAAGAAGGACAAATGGCACAACTGTGTAACTTATTGCTATCTGAGTTATTATCCATGTTAAAATATCATACAATAATTTAAGTTGGGGAGGTTCAATGAAATAATGTCTAAAGTTATTTCGCATCTGAAATAAAGAAACAAAATATATGCTTAATCTTTGCTTTGCTTACAAAAGTACAATGACTATTTCAACTAGGATATGGAATAACTGGAAATTACATACTGCTTGATGGATATAAAAAAAGTTAAAAATATATGCATCGTATAAAATATAGATATAATAATGAAGCAAAGAGGAAAAATGTGCAAATCTGGGTAAAGTGCATAACAAGAATTCTTTACAATGTTTAGATAGATTTAAAGTTGCATGATGAAAAGTCACACTGCCCCCAATACTATGTAAAATTCCTTAAATTGTATTTTGTAGAACATATAAAGCTCAAACTATTTTCATTTTTCCCCCATTACTATGAAGTGGGACATCCTAACTTCTGCATTTGTAAAAGACGATTAGGTATGATACACTTAAACAACATTTTTTCTTTCCTTTTCTTGTCTTATGTGCTTCCAGGGGATTTATCCTGCTCCAAAGAAGCCACATGATACTTCAGAGGCATCGTGTGTTTGATTAACAGCTGTTTTAAGTCAGCACCAGTCACCTACCATTTCTTGGCTGATCATGCTTCAGAGGCTTTCTGCTCTAACCCACTCTTTCCACCAACACCATTCAATTTTCCTGAGAATGAATCTCAGCACTCTAGTCTCTTTCTTAGAAAACTTACAAAAGGAAGGAATAGGCTCTTTCCCAGATTGATCCTCAAGTTCATTGGTAACTCCCATTCCTGTCTTTTTAAAATATTGACTTTTCAGAACATATACATATGGCTTCTACATCAGTAGACTTGCTTGGCTTTCCCAAATACACCGGGCACTTTTAAACTTAATTTTATTACTGTAAATTCAATGCTTACAATATGATTTCCTTTTCACTACTCATTACTTCCCTCATACTCCATTTTACTCACTATTGAAATAACTTCTATCTTTCTAAAACTAGATTCAACCACACTTTTCAAATGAGAAAAAAAAATTCCTTTGGTACCCAAAAGTAATTCTTTTCATACTTAAATGAACATTAGGAACTTCCATGAACATTAGTAAATTTAAATACCTAATGTTCTTACTATGAACAAAGCCCATAGAGATTACTACATTTGCCTGGCTGTGTGCATAAATAGATTACAACCCACCAGAAGATATAGCCTTTAGCTAATACTTCTTAATATTCCCCTTCATTCATTCTTCAAGGAGTAATTTAAAATTAGTCAATCTTTGCTGGCTGATGAATAAAGTCATCTTCTCTGTGAGGGCCTGATAAGCTTATTCAGTGATATTGTCTTCTTCCTCTCGCTTTCCCCTGTTTGATTTCCAAGGACTAAAACAAAAGTGTCTATTATCATCTAGTCATCTAACAAAACTAACCTTCTTCTCAAAGGTTGAACAAAATATTTAAGCCCATTTTATGGTCTTCTGAAAAAAAAAAAACAAACAAACAACTGTAGTGGCAACACTTTGTAGGTGTTTTCGTGTGCAAGGTATCAGATGAACCAACTGTATGGCCCCTGGGGAATATTCAACAAATATGCCACAAAAAATCATCATTTCCAGCCAAAGGAAAGCACTGACCAGAGCCAAAGAAGTCAGGTCTACATTGGAAAAGATTTACTCAGATTTCATGTCCACTTATGTGGACTACCACGGACATTTACAATGAAATTCTTGATACTCACAGCTCGTGCTGCTAATGTCATTACCACTCCTGTCAGAAATGTCAGATAGTATCCTGGATAGACTCCATGCCAGATGGCAGAGAGAATGAATGTCTGGATAGTTGGACTCAAGGAGGCTCGTTCATAGCAAACCCTAGAAACCAAGACAAACATAGAGAACCAAGGACAGTGAGTGGTTAGAATATATAAAGTCCACAATAATCAGGCTTTGTTACCCAGCAATATTGAGGGGAATCATAAAAACAACTGCAACTTATTTTAGGCAATACTGATGTGTGGTCTGAGGCATGTTATAGTAAATATGTCAAATTTATAAAAATAAATTTAATTTTCATCTTTTTACTGGTATAAATAATAGCTAAAATCATCAGTTCTATTGTTTATAAATGTATATTAGTTACATATGTTAGCTTTTTTGTTTGTTTTTAGGTAGAGGTTCTCAGGACTTATTCCTGGCTTTGTGCTCAGGAATCACTCCTGTGGTGCCTGGGGGGCCATATGGGGTACCTTACATGTACAATTCAGTCCCCCAACTATTTGTATTAGTTTATTTTCTTCAGTAAAAATGAGAACTTGAATATGTCTAGTAACTCTATTTGTCTGACAAGAAGGCTATGCTTAGTCTAAATGTTTTCTTGTTTTAAGTTAAAGGGACAGTCACAGAGATCAGGTACTTGCCTTGTAACTAACTCCACTTTAATCCCTGCACTGTCAGGACCAACATCCAGCATAGAGCTGGGAGTATCCTTGAATACAACCACATGCAGTCCATCCAAATAAACAAGTAAATCATAAAGGAATTAGTTTCCTGTTTTAATAATTAAGATATCTGAAATATCCAACCCTTTGAGCTCTCTCTCTCTCTCTCTCTCTCTCTCTCTCTCTCTCTCTCTCTCTCTCTCTCTCTCTCTCTCTCTCTCCAGTCCTCCTTAAGCACTTTTACCCTTTACTACACAAAGAAAGGCAAAAAGATCAGGTTGCAGCATTTTAATAAGACTGTGTATAAGATTCAGGCTGCAGAAACCAGGATTTTTTTTTATCATATTCATCTTTGTATCTAATGACTAATATATAATGATCTGCTGAACTGAAATATTTTGAAACTAGAGCTGTCCTGGAAACTCTAAGGCATATTTAGTGGTCATACAATCACTTTTAAAAGAAACAAATCTTTGATGAACAATCTTTGATGAGTAGGATACTGGTCACAAAATGATCTCAGAACTTGGTATGTGCCTTAACAACCAGGCTGAAATAAAGAAAGGTTATTGACAGCTAGAGTCAGAGTCAAGTCCACCAGTTTTTAGATCCAAAGTGCCTTTCTGATAATAGTGTTTCCTGGTCCACACCAAGGTTACAAGTCAACATGCTCATCACTCACTCAACATCCTGCAATTTAACCAGGAATGTGAACTCAGTGAAGCTCAAACTTAAGGATTATATGCCAAAGTCCAGCTACAGACTGTTCTTGAAGGAGCATACCTTTTGAGCCAAAGAGCTGTCTGAATATTCCAATTATCCAGAAACATCTTGAAACTTGTTGACATCTGAAAAACAAAATGGAGTTTGGGGTTCATAAAATAGTGATGCTTTCATGACAAATAATGTTTCATTATGATAAAATTAAATTACTTGAAAATAATGTAGCATATTACTCTTCTTAATATTGTTTTTATAATTAATTAGTATTATCATTTAAAATTATTTTTTCAAGGAACATAGATTATCATTATTTTCTCCAATATGTTAACATTTTTTTAAAAATAATTTGTATTTAGACCAAAGTGGGTTACAAATCTTTTACAGTAATATTTTAGTTACATAGTGACACTGAGTCAGGGGCATTCCCACCATCAATGTTGTCCTCCCTCCATCCCTGTTCCCAGCATACATCCCATATCCCCCTCCTTAGGCCCCCCGGGCTGCTAGTATAAGTGGTTTCCTCTGTGTCTACTTGTTGTAGATTGGGTATCAATTCTGTTGTCATTGGCTTTGGATTTGATGTTTAAGCCTGATCATTTTTTATTTCTACTCAATGTTCATATGATTGTTTGGTCTTGGTACCCTCCATTATTTCCCCCTCAATTTGTGAGGTGGAACAAGATGATTCAAGTTATGTGGTTCTGTTTGAAGGAAAGAAAAAAGGGGGGCGGCAAAAATCAAACAAGCAAAAAATGGGAGGAGTCCACTTAGACGCTATAATTATCAATTTAAGAGAAGAAAGGGAGAAGGAAGAAAAACATAACAAATCAAAAATATCAAACAGAAAATCCGAAAAGCACCACGGCAATAAAGACAAAACCAAACAATAACAACAATCCTGAAATAAAAACAAAACAAAGCACAAAAAAACATGAAAAAAACAAACAACAATAATAACAACAAATTAATTTGTGCTTCTTTTTTTTATATGTTAACATTTATAGGAGTTGTCATGGGATGATAATAAAGAAATTTCAGAGTATGTGAATGACCTTCAAGTGATATTTCAGTGACTCAAGAACTACACAACCTGGGACCAGAGTGATAGTACAATAGGTAGGGTGCTTGCTTTGCACTGGTTGACCTTCCATATGGTTCACCAAACACAGCAGGAATAATTCCTGAGTGTAGAGCCAAGGGTAATCCCTGACCCCCCCCCTAAAAAAACCAAGAGAACCATATAACCACAAAGATCCAAATTACAGTCTCTCAGAACTTTCCATTCCTCATTCATTTCCTCCCTTCTTAGCTGCCTCTTCTCTGAGTATTGATATCTTTCCTGGAAATGCTACTTCAGATAAAATAGATCTATTATTTCAATTTTCCTATTTCTTCTAAGCTTTTTTTTAGTCATTCTTCTTGGAGAGAGAGAGAGAGTGGGAAGGAGAGAGAGAGAGAGAGAGAGAGAGAGAGAGAGTAGAAGAGAAGAGGAGGGAAGGAGGGAGGGAGGGAGGGAGGGAAAGGGAGAGAGGGGGAGAGGATTTTCCAGACCTGCGTTTCTCCCTCTTGCAATCTTCTACCACAAAAGCAATTCTTTGATCTCAAAACCTTGAATCTCTTGACCTCTACTTTTATATTCTGTGGTTCCATTACTTATTACTCTTATTAAAATATTTTACAATATTGTTTCATTTTACTTTTAATTTATTTATAAAATCTGACTCTATATCAAACACACAACCCAGCTTTCCTGTTTATAATATTTAAATTTTGAGATCAAAAACCTTATAACTATCAGAATTTTATCATCAACTTCACATTTCTCAACTTAAGCTGTGCCTGCAAAAGTCCTTTATTCCATAAACAGTTAATTCTCCAAGAATGATACTGGACAGAAACATTGGAATTCTTTTATTTATTTTTGTAAATCAGAAGCGGGTTAACAGCAATTTCAAAAGGGTCAACCTAGTACTTCAAAAAGTTCCTCATTTCATATTTCTGACTTAATAATGTCCTCCCTTCCTCATAACAGGCAACTTGACGTCCTACTTTATGGAGATGTTATCAACCATCACACTCTAAATTCCTATTACTGACACTACAAACTCAAAACTCAAAATCTTTACTTATTCCTTTCCTCTTTGCTGATTTCCATGATAAAAATGGATTCTCTTATAATCTCCCTACCTATCCCCTTTCTCTATCTTCTGTTTCATTTATTATAAAGTTGCTGGCCAACAATATTATCTAAAATTTGGTGATGTTGTCTGCTGAAATATTACTCTTCCTAGGCCTCCAAACCCATGTTCACTTTTGGCTTTCTATTTCTTTCTATGGCTACCCCTATTGAATTACTTTTCTTTGCCCAATCATTACGCCCAATAATTGTTGTTTCATGGGGCTCACTGTCAGTGATATGTCATTGCTACTACCCTGACTTCTTTAAAAACTTAAAGTGGTAGAGAAAAAATAAGTATAGAACTAAAGAGCCAAGAGAAAGTCAATGGCCATAGAATCAAGAGACCCAAACTTTAACAATCTACAGGGGCAAAGGGTAGTGGTATAGGATGCACTCTAGGAACATTGGTGGAGAGAGGTCAACACTGGTGATGGGAATGGCCCTGACTCACTGTATATCTGAAATTCAACTATGTAGGACTTTGTAGATTATAATGGTTTCAATAAAATAAAATTAAAAAAAATAAAATAAAACCTGAAAGAAAAAAAGTGCTAATTCCCAAATTACAACCTCAGGTATACGATGTCTACCACTCATCTGCTTGTTAAACAACTCAGCAACATTTGAAACTAAACATATTTCCTTTCCATACAAACCACCATTCTATGTTCCTTATCTCAGTAAAAAAATATCACCATAAGTCTAGATGTTTAACACAAAGATGCCAGCACAGTAATTTATATCTATCACTATCTGGAAGGCTTTATTAAATAAATTATAACTTTAAATAGATTAAAATCTTTGAAATTATCAGTAAGTAAATTAGTTTTAAATTATATGGCAGCTTTTTCTATTTACCAAATCAGTTTAACAAACTTCTGCAGATATTTGGTGGTAGTTTGTCTGATGTGACATCAAAATGTGAGCTGTTGGAGGTCAATGCTGCCTATGGGATATCTGAAAACGACCCACTCGTGGTATGTGCTGGCATCTAATGTTAAATCTGACATAACAGTATGACCTGTTCTCTTCCTCATTTCAAGGTTTCACCATATTTGACTGAGTACTTTAAAGGTCTCTCCAGTATTTCAGTGTTTCTCTCATCCCACAGACATTCTCTTGGGTTAGGCAGGATCATAAACTTAATATAAGCACCTTTCTAATATGTCACTGTCTTACAAAAGTAGCACATACTACCTGAAGTAGACAGATCTTTCTAACACAGATTGGAGAAGGCCATCTGCTATGTATTACCTTTCCACAATGTTCTATTATAAAAGCTCAATATTTAATATGGCCTCTAGGACTGTGCATGAGTTGACCTCTTTACTAACTCTCTGCCTTTATTTCTCTAGCTTCATCTCCACCAATTTTTATATAATGAACCGAGGTGGCCACATACCCCTACTCACTCTTTCATGCTGTTTTTCCCTACTTGGGTGCTAGCTATTTCTGACTGATCCTTTGGAGTTCAGCTTAAGCACTCTCTTTCAGAATTTCCTTTGTTAAGCTGAACTCCCCCTTTATAAATGTATTCATCCTACAACTCTAATTATAACCTGTCACCCAACAACCACACTAAGTTAAATAAAGTGCCAGATTGTACTTGCTTCATTCTCTGGGTATCCAGAAAATCTATTTGTAAACTAATAGTGGTTAAATAAAAGAATGGATAATGTTATTGTTGTTGTTGTTGTTATTGTTGGTTTGGGGGCTACACCCAGTGGCACTCAGGCATTATTCCTGGCTCTGCACTCAGGAATCAACCTTGCTATAATTGAGAACCATATGGGATGCCAGGGAACAAATCCAGATTGGCAATGTGCAAGGCATCTGCTTTACCTGCTGTGCTATCTAACTCTGATCTCAAGAATGAATATTATTATTAAAAATTATTCAGTGTCACTCTGGTATATCATATTATAACCTATAAAAGTGAATTATGCTACTTAAACCATATGATAAATAAGAGTTTACTAACCTCTATTTGCTGAATTCTTAGATTGGAAATTAAATCCCAATCAGCTGCTCCATTTTTGTCATATCCTCTGAAACCAAAACCTGCTGCATTGTTGATAGCATCAGCTGTAGTAAATAAAGTGAGAAAATATTAAAACTTATGAACCATGTAATGATCTACAGTGTCCCCCAGTAGGGATGTGCTACATACTATTATACTTCATAAGTGGTCATAAAAATAATGTAGAATGCAAAGAATTATGCCATGAAGGACCATATGGTTAATCAACAAAATACCAGGTAATAAGCATAAATTAAAGGAAGGTCGCATTCAAAAGTTTCTGAGAATGAGTAAGTTAAAGCTAGGCTTAATATAGGAAATTATTTTCAAGTAATCGAATGCTCCACTGATGGAATATAGCAAAGTGCCCAACTGTGAAGGACTTGCTGCAAGGAATGTTCTTTCTGGGATAATCTGGAATCATGTTTCAATTAAATAGCAAAGCTGAACTACTTATGTAGCTAGGATTATTTCAGTGAAGCTAGTACTTTAACATTAATCATTTTTCTTTAATAGTTCAATAGAACAACTTTTTTATGCATACATTCCAAAATTTGTTTTGTAATCCTTTTAACTACAATGTCTGAATAGGTTGTGATTTTTTGTTTTTGTTTTGTTTTGTTTCTGCCAAAAAATGAGCTCTTTTCTAATAAGCTTGGAAACGAAAGATAATCTACTCAGGGTCTTAAACAGCTATGATCTTGGTGATTCTCCAGTACCACTGGCATTTCCCAAATGTTAGTTGTTTCATGATCAACTGCGAGAGGAGGGGACTAAAATCCAGAAAAATCCATATGAAAATATATCCCTTATTGTCTTTGTTCATACTGGTGCTTTTAAAACATTAAATAGAATTTTTAAAAATTACATCACGGGACAAAGGAATAAAGAGCAAGATTTATCTTTATGTTAGTTGCAATGACATCAGAGGCAGTGGACAAATAAACACATACCTTGAAAGTAAGTGTACTAATATAGTAACACTTATATTCAATATAATTAAAAACCAAAAGTATGATTAGCGTGAGTAGCACATCAAATAGCTGCTGATAACTCCTAGATCCCAATGGTACAACTTCTTACCACCACTGCTAACTGTTTCCATTTTATTTGTTTCTTTTGGCCTTTTATAATCTGAGAGCAAACTCAACCCCTTTCTAACTTCTCAAATCACAAGGGCAACCTAAGGAATGGTCAACAGTGATCCAAAGAGAGGAAAATACCAAACATTTTGTGTCCCACTCCCCACTAACTACCAGCAAAAACCCAGACTAATGTTCAATGTTGTAATTCTTAAAAAAAAAAAAAAGCTTTCAAGTTTTCAGTAATGTAGAGACAATTAAAATAATTTGTGAAATGAAATTTGGCAGCTTAGGGCCACTCCTGGGTTAATGTTCAACAGTGACCAATGAGGTGTTGAGAGGACCATATGTGGTGCTGGGGTTTTGAACTGTGGACAACAGCATGAAAAGCAAGTGCCCTAACTTCTGTCCTAGTAATATGTAATAAAAAAAAATCTGACCAATAACATCTGTTTAAACCTTGGTCTGCTTCTACATGGATTAAATCTATTTTCAAACTTCAGTTAAAGCAGAATATTTGTTCAGATTCCTAGAAAAACATGTTTTTAAAGATCATAACCAGAGATGCTTGTAGTGCCCAGGGGACCATATTGGATCTGTCATGACCAAATCTGGGGCTCTGGCAGGCAAAGCAGGTGATTCAGCTCTTTGAGCTCTCTTCCTGGCCCTAAGAAATCACATTTTACATGAGGAAGGATCATAGGTTAAAAAAATTTAGTAGCCTGGGGTTGGAGAGATATAAAAGGTAGGTGCCTGCTTCTACACAGTCAGCCTAGGTTCATCCCTTATGCCTCATCTGGTCACTTGTGTTCCACCAAGAATAACCCCTGAGCAGTCAGTACTATTTTCTGAGTACAGCCAGGTATGGCCCAAAAACTAAGAAAAAGAAAAAAAATCTAGAAGCCTGAATTCTCTTTTAAGAAACTCTGAATTAAATATTTAAATGCTATAACTTGGATAGCCAGAAATATCAGTGAAACTATAATTTAAATGTATACCTAAAATGACTATATATCTGACCTGACCCATCACATACTTATTCTGTCCTTAAAATTATCACCGAAATGCAAAAAAAAAAAAAACACACCCCAAATTAATTACTTTGGAATTCTGAAAAAGATTCACACTCTTGAATCCTTAGAGACATTTAACTCTAATCTTAAAGTCAAATCAAGAACTTATTTTTTAAAAAACAAAAGTCATTGGGGAGCAGAGGTGATGAATTTGTACACACAGGAACTAAAGTGAGTCTCTCATTCAGTTTATCTTCATCTCTTTTGAATGATTTCTGTATAGTTTTAAAATTATAGTTAGATATATATTATTTGTCAAAATCTTTGCTCTGTGGAGATGGCCTTAATTTTTAACTTGTATTTAATTATACAGCCTCAAGAGGGCACTCTACCTATAAGTAAGATATACTTCAATGCATAAACAGATAATTCACAGGTTACTTACCTAATGTCCAGGCAAAATAATATTTAGGTCTCGCAGCCAAAAGAGAGACATAAAGATAGATCATCTTTGTTGGCCATGAAGCTGTAGCTTGAAAATGCTCATCAATGTTGTACTCTACAGGCAATGTCTTAGAGATGGTCAAGTGAAATAATAAAGAAAGTCCACAGACCAAGAGCTTCTGAACAACTGCCACCTGTAAAGTTTAGGACAAGGCTTCATCATCTAAATCTATATTCCATTTTAATTCATGTTACATGTCATTGCTGAATAAGTCTTCCTAAATGGAGTACTGATCTCTGTTTAGTAAAATAGCAGCCTTTTAGGCCTAATTATGCTTAGTCTTTTAAACCTCACTTCATGAACATTTTGAGCTCTATCTCTAGTTCACACCTCTGACTTAAGGATAAAAATAACACTAGAAACTCCAATTTGCATTTTTATATCTATGAACTAATAAAAATGCTTAAATGTATAAGGCCTGAGTTCAAGTCCCAGTACCAGACAGTTCCCTGATAAAGCCCCAGTGGGTGCCAGAACCACCAGACCTGTGTTCCAAATTGTTGGTCTAAATACCAAACTATAGGATGCACAAATCAAGGAAAGCTAAGGAAAATTCAGGTCCCTGAGTTCTATTAGGGTGTAACTACTTCAAAAATGTCTAAATACTACCACTGGAGGACGGATAGAGATACACATCTCTAAGTACACATTAGTAACTTTCTTCAGCTAGATTTTATATGTTTCCCTGCATGCAAACATGCACATATTTCAATAATCCTCCAATTGTACTCTTCATACATTTCTAAGTTCTGGGAATTTCATATTATTTTTATATAGAGAATTTACACTTTACTTTAGATAGAAACAAAGGAGCCACAAACCTGGGAAAAGCAAAAAATTTCCATGATTTCCATGGAAAGTAAAGCCAATTCTCTAGGCAAAGTTAAGAGACTTTGAAAGAACCCAACTAAGGAAATTTTTTTTGTATGTTTAATCTGATTCAAAACCAAAATATTTTAATTTGATTCATGTAAAGGAGAGTATATAGGATACAAAGGGAAATGAAGCAAGTGAGAGAGAGCAAAAGTAGATACAGATGGAGTGTGACAAAATACTGGGATTTGGAAAAATTTAAGCAGTCATCAAAAAACACTTAAGGGTCTGGAGAAACATAGAGGTTGCATGGGGTCACACCAGTTCAATCTCTGGCACTGCTTGGTTTCTTAAGATGCCCTGAACTTCCAGACACTGCCAGGACGACCCGGTAACCTGACCCTTGGAATCACAGAGCTAGAGCAGCATCACATCCAAGCAGCAGGGAATTGAACTGTTAGCCTGGTTGGCTGAAAACTACTGGGGGCTGCCTCCAGGCCCTGAGCAGCATATAGGAGCCCAGTCCCTAACCCCCTACTCTCTGGCAAATCAAATGAACAAAGTACTTGGTTAAGGAATATTGATGTTTTGACACTTTCTAGAATAGTGCCAAAAGAATGGCTCAAAGGCAAGGATTTGGCTTGTGCCAGATTCACTACACTTTTGAAAGACTCAACTGTACTTTGAATGTTTTCGGCAGGCAGACCTGAAGTTCAAGAATCCTTGCTGCAGTTCTTCCTATCTTCAATTCCTTCTTTGATTTTAAAGCTTTTACAAGGAAAGAAAATGGGGACAAGATGGTCAATGGGAACTAATGGTTCTCTCCTCCTGTGATCATTGTAAATCTATGCCAAAAGTTGTATTAATCTTTGCAGAAACTTACCTGAACGCCTGCCAAATAAATCTGTTATATCAAGGGATAAAAATAGAGCCAGCAGATGACTGGAGAAAGATACTCTCACGAAGAAACAATAAGCTGCCATAGAAAAGGGATCTCTACATTGTAGAAGTTTATTCTGGGGAGAATGAAGAGTTGTGCCAAACACTGTTTTACATTCTACATTCCTTAAAACCTAATGAAAGAGTGGAGCGTGACATATTCCAACCTTGCTCAGAACAATATGTTTGTAACATATTGAATCTCAGTCTTCTAAAGACAAAATCTGAAGGCAAATGTCTGACATGAATCTCACCCTTAGCAAATAGCTAGGCATAGAGACAATATGAAAAGTGATTACTTCTAGCAGATAAACATCCAGTCTGTAGGAGTCTACATCTGACAGCTAATAGGCAAGCCATATCCTATAGCAAAATGCACCCTCCAAAATTTACAAAGAAAAGCCAATTATAAAGGAACACCACTGCCATCTTTGCTCCTTTGCCGGCCCATGACCAGGCATGTTCTATTTCTGATCCATTTATGAGCATTTTCAGTTACTATCTGAGCCTGAGATCTTAGCCTCCTCTTAAACCCCACCCCAGCACTTATTCCCTAGATACTGTCTAAATCTGTGGACTGGTAGTTGCTGTGTACTGGAAGCCTTGAATTTCTAATTGCTTCCAAGGCCCTCTCAAAACGTTTGCACTGGTGCCTTGAGTACTTGCTAACTTGAACTACAACAGAGAGGGGCTGGTGCAATAGCACAGCAGCATGGTGTTTGCCTTGTATGAGGCCGATCCTGGGTTCGATCCCTGGTATCCCATATGGTACCCCAAGCCAGGAGGGATTTCTGAGCACATATCCAGGAGTAACCTTTGTGACTCCAAAACAAAAACAAACAGAAAATAAATACAACAGAGCTATGTAAGCTATCAGAAGAAGACTTTATAGGAATCATACTTCTGAAATAAGATCAATGGGGAAAAAAGATTTTTTTAAAAGACAGCCTAAGTGAAAGTTGGAGAAAAATTCAAATATAAGTCAGAGATCAAAAGAACACAGAGTTGATGAAAAAGACTGAAGTTCAACAGCAGAATGAAAGAAGCTGAGTCAGTGAGCTTGAAAGTTAAATAGCAGAAACCATTCAAAGTGACCAGGAAACAATGAAGAAAACATAGGGACCTAGAGAACAGAATCAAGAGGAACAGTATTCATTCAATACAAGCATGAGAGAGAGAAATCTTATATAAAGAAAAAATACCCTAGAACAGTGATGGCTAACCTTTTGAGCCCGAGTGCCCAAACTGCCGCACAAAACCAAAGAATTTCCTCAAAGTGCCAGCATGACAATTAAATCTTAAAAACAAGATTTTAGTATCTAAAAACTCTATGAATTTTATAAATTTATTAACTGCAGACCTTCCTGTGTGCCAGCTGCAAAGCCTTTGCATGCCATAGCTGGCACGCATGCCATAGTTTCGCCATTGCGGCCCTAAAACTTCTCCAAACTATGAAAGGAGTTAGATACCCAAATTGATAAAGGTCAAAGAATTCCAAACAAAGTCCAAACAGATATATATCAAGGTAACATTGTAATTAAAGTGGAAAAAATATAGAGAATCCTAAATTCAGCAATAAAAAGGGAAAAAGTCACATATAAGACTATCAGCAGATTTTCAACATAATCTCTATACAAAGTACTAGATGGAAAAGATCTCCAACCAAGAAAAATACACATCTAGAAAATCACTTATACTTGAAGGAGGAAAAAGAGCTTTTCAGACATAGAGACAGAAAATTCCTTGTCACTAAATTGATTCTTCAAAAATACATATATTTTTATTTATTATTATTTTTTTGTTGCTACATCAGGTGGCACTCAGAGCTTACTCCTGGCTATGTGCTTAGGGATCACTCCTGGCAGGGCCTAGAGGACCATCTGGGATGCTGGAGATGGAAGCCATCTATTCATTGTACTATTTTTGAGTCCCAAGAAATATTTGTAAGAGAGGAAAAGACTACTTAAATGTAGTAACATGCTTTTAAAAAGCATAAATTGTGAAAAAATAATAATGGGGACTCTATTTTCAAGTTTACAGATTCTTTCCTTATGGTTCTTTCACTGTTATGATAATTTTACATTTCAGGTACTATAATGTTTTCAGTTCTAATTTTTTAGTTGATTCCTTTGAAATATATTATTTCTCTGTTGAGACTATATTTACTTTTAGATTATTTTCCATTACATCATTGAATGTAGTTATAATAGATGTTAGATATTATTTTGCTTTCAGTTGGTTCCAATAGAAGTTCATCCATTAATTTTTTTGTTTTGAAAATGGAGCATGTTATAACTCTGATTTTATTGAATAATTTTAGACTGCAAGTCAGACTTTTACATTGCAAAGACTGCTTCTTGTACAGGAATCAAATTTCAGCTCATTTCTTTAATTGGAATGTTTTACACTAACTTGTGAATATGTAATTCAGGGGTGAGTAAATATTTTGGTTAAAATTTGTAAAACTTTTCGGGGCTGGAGAGATAGCATGGTGGTAGGGCGTTTGCCTTTCATGCAGAAGGTCATCGGTTCAAATCCCGGAGTTCCATATGGTCCCCCGTGTTTGCCAGGAGCAATTTCTGAGCATGGAGCCAGGAGTAACCCCTGAGCACTGCCGGGTGAGACCCCCCCAAAAAATTGTTATAACTTTTCAGCCACTCTTGCTTCTTACTCTATAATTACTTTAGTACTTTAGTACTACCTTAAAATTTCAGGTCTTTTCTGGTTCTCTTGACCCTCTTCTGATTTTCAAATACCAGGATTTCAATTGGAGTTCAATGGGCAAGTTTTCTATTGGAGTTTTAGTCATGCTATATTTTGACTGTCTCCCATGCTAAAGTCAGAAATTATAAAATGGGAAGTTTGTTCTTTTTTTGGGGAGCACACCCGGTGACGCTCAGGGGTTACTCCTGGGTATGTGCTTAGAAATCGTTGCTGGCTTAGGGGACCATATGAAATGCCAGGGGATAGAACTGCGGTCCGTCCTAGGCTAGCGCAGGCAAGGCAGGCACCTTACCGCTTGCGCCACTGCTCGGGAAAATTTGTTCTTTTAATTTGTGTATAATTTAATAACTTCAGGCATATGTTTGCTTTTGTTTCTTATTTATATTTTGCACAGTTTATCATTGTTTTACAAGAATTCTAACATAACATGAAGTTATTTCATTATAGAAGCAGATTTTTCAATGCACAAAACCTTTATAGTAATGAAAGAATAATAAAATGGGCAAAAATAGCTTTCTACAATAAAACTTTTTATTAAATCTTCCACCCAGTTAGAACCTATCTGGCATATGCATAGAAATGAATTTAAAATGGGTAGTGTAAATTGTGGATATAAATGAAATAAAATGAACTAAATAGCTTCATATTTAAAAATTGGATGCTCTGTTTTAGTAACATAAGGATAAACATAGGCCATCAGACTCTGCACGAGCTTCCAGGAGTTTGAGAAGGCAAACTGAAGCAATAGACACCTGACCTTAAAACTACCAGGCAATACAGATACCAATCAAAATTCCCAAAAATGTTCTGCAGTGAGAATATGTGAGGATGAGAGGTCTATCTGTAGATTTCAGCAGGATGCATGTTTCCATAGCTTCCTGCACTGTGACATGGTTATCATTCGATCATGATTGGAAGGAAGCTGAGATTACTTCTTCAGAAGCCTGGCTAAAGAATATCCAGCCTAGAAACACAGGTTCAGAATGACAGTGAAGTGTGGGAAAGAAAATGTGACACCAGTGCACAAAGTCTGTGCACAGAGAGGTGGTGTCCTAGTCCCCTTTGCTGTCCATCCAAGAGTATACAGAGCAGAAGAAAGGATGATCCTTCACTCCAGAAACCCAAAAGCCCCAAAGAAAAGGTCTGTATACATCATGACAAAGGATGGCAAAGCATTTCAAGGAAGAAGCCATTCTCCTCTTTTGGCCGAATGACATTTTTCGTTGGGCACATAGAAATCTAGATAAAAAATGCTTTTGTGACATTCTAGTCATGGGATTTGAGCACAAATAACTTCTCTATAGACCATTTAAGACCACTGGATGAGGGCAAAAGCATAGAGATGATAAAATTAAAGGAAAGCAAATGGAGGTCCCTAGACCACAGAACTGATATATAAGTCATGGATAATTTACATTTAAATTGTTATGCGAGATAATAAACTTCAATTTTATTGAAGTCCATTATTTTGACTCATTTCAGCAGTCAAAATTGGGTCTAAATTAATATACATAAAATTACAGAAAGGCCACTATATTCCTTTTGTCCCTAAGAATCTTTAGATGCAAATACACAGGCTTCCCGATGGCTTTAGGTGGCATATAGATAATCACCATCATTGGCTGTGTACACATAGGGAATTTAAATATATAATGTTAGTGACAGAGGCAGGGTGAGTGCGCCCACCACCCGGCCACCTCCCCATGTGGGCAACGGACCCCGCACTCCACCGCAGCCTGAACCCAGGGACCCCTGACCCAAGTGCAGGCAGGGTGAATGCCCCACCCGGCCACCTCCCCACATGGGCGCCGGACCCCCGCGCTCAGCTGCAGCCCCGTGCCTGACCCCAGGGACCCCTGATCCGACTCCAGACAGGGTGAGTGTGCCACCCGACCACCTCCCCACGTGGGCACCCAGAAAACCCTGTGCCTGACCCACTCTGTGCCGCTAGGAAGGGCTAGAACCTATAGACCAGGTGAGCTTGGGTCTACTCCTTGAACCTTGGGGTATCCTAGAGCAGCCTGCCCCTGATCTTCGAAGTGGACCTGAAACTCCGCATAGAACCTTCTCCAGAATAGACCATGTCCTAGGACACAAATCAAACCTTTATAAGACTACAAATGTAAGGATCATTAGAAAAACCCTATCAGATCACTATGCAACAGAGGTCAAAATTGACTATAAGAAGAAGCAATGGAGAAAAACTAATACCTGGAAATTAAACAACATGCTGCTCAACAACAACTGGATCAAAGAGCAAATCAAGGAAGAAATAAAAAGATTCCCTGAGACAAACAATAATGAAGAGACAACTTGTCAATTTGTGGGACACAGCAAAAGCAGTAAATATGGGGAAACTCATAGCAATACAGGCCTATGTCAAGAAACCGGAAAATGACAAAATCAACAGTTTAAAGGATCACCTCAAGGAATTGGAACAATAGCAGCAAAGAAATACAACCACAACCAGAAGGCAAGAAATAATAAAAACCAGAGCAGAAATAAACAACATAGAAACTAAGAAAACAATACAAAAAAATCAATGAGACCAGGAGTTGGTTTTTTTTTTTTTTGAAAAAATAAACAAGATAGACAAACCACTGGCAAAACTCACCAAAAAAAAGAAAAAAAGAAAAAAAGAAAAAAGAAGGAAAATACCCAAATCAGTAGGATCACAAATGAAAGGGGAGAGATTACAACAGAACCCCAAGAAATACAGCATATCATGAGATCATATTAATATTATGAACAACTATACTCATTTAGGTTAGAGAACCCAGTAGAAATTGACAGATTTCTGGAAAAATAGCATCTTCCGAGACTGGATAACAAAGACTTAGAAAGCCTGATGGGAATGTTGCACTGGTGATGGGTGGTGTTCTTTACATGACTGAAACCCAAACACAATCATGTATGTAATCAAGGTGTTTAAATAAAAAATTTTAAAAAAAGTTAAAATAAAAATAATAAAATTCAAATAAAAAAAAAGAAAGCCTAAACAGACCAATCACTTCAGAGGAAATTGAAGATGTAATTAAGAAACTCCCTAAGAACAAAAGTCCAGGTCCAGATGGATTTACAGGCAAATTCTATCAAACATTTCAAGAAGACTTACTACCACTTTTCCACAGGCTCTTCCAAACCATCGAAAAAACAGGAATCCTCCCCAACTTCTTTTATGAGGCTAATATCACACTCATTCCCAAAGATGGCAAAGACACCACCAAGAAAGAAAACTACGGTCCAATTTCTCTAATAAACATAGATGCAAAGATACTCAACAAAATTTTAGCAAACCTAACCGAGCACTTTATCAAAAAGGTCATATATCATGACAAAGTGGGCTTCATCCCAGGAATGCAAGGTTGGTTCAACATACACAAATCAATCAACATCATACATCACATCAACAACAAGAAAGACAAAAACCAGATAATCATATCAGTAGATGCAGAGAAGGCATTTGACAAAAATCCAACACCCTTTCATGTTGAAAAAACTCAGCAAAATAGGGTTAGAAGGAACCTTCCTCAAGATAGTTACAGCTATCTATGAAAAGCCCACAGACAACATTATCCTTAGTGGCCAAAAGCTAGAAGCATTTCCACTAAAGTCAGGAACTAGGCAAGGCTGTCCACTCTCTCCACTCTTATTCAATATAATCTTAGAAGTCCTAGCAATAGCAATCCGACAAGAGACGGAAATCAAAGGAATCCAAAATGGGAAAGAGGAACTCAAACTACCACTTTTTGCAGACAATATGCTGATATACATAGAGAGTCCACAGTAAAACTCCTAGAAACAATTAACCAATACAGCACAGTGGCTGGCTACAAAGTCAATACACAAAAGACAGTAGTGTTTCTTTATACAAATAATGAAGTTGAGGAGAGAGAGATTAAAAATACAACTTCATTTAAAATATAAGGTACCTAGGAATCAACTTTACAAGGGAACTGAAGGACCTATACCAGGGAAACTTCAAAACCCTCCAGTAAGAAATTGAAGAGGATCTAAGGAAATGGAAGAACATCCCATGCTCATGGGTAGGTAGAATCAACTAGTCAAAATGACTATCCTACCTATTATATAGATTTAATGCAATCCCGATCCAAATTCAGACATCATTCTTTAAAGAATTAGAACAATCAATCATAAAATTCATCTGGAACCACAAAAGACCCAGGATAGCCAAACACATATTGAAAAACAAGAAGCTGGGTGGCATCTCTTTACCTAACTTGAAACTATACTATATAGCCATAGTGATCAAAACAGCATGGTACTAGAACAAAGACAGAACCTCAGACCAGTGGGTTAGGACAGAATTTCCAGACATAAACCCCCAGATATACAGTCAACTTGAAATGGAACAAAGAAAGTCTCTTCAACAAAGGTGTTGGTACAACTGGAAAACCACATGTAAGAAATTGAAAATTGACCCATACCTCACTCCCTATACAGAAGTCAACTCAAAATGGATCAAAGACCTTGAAATCAGACCCGAATCTATAAAGTTTATTGAGAATAAAATAGATAGAACACACAAAGACCTATATATCAAAAAGGTCTTCAAGGATGGAGTACCAATGGCAAGAACTTTAGTGTCAAACATAAACAAATGGGACTACATCAAACTAAAAAGTTTCTGTATGGTGAAAGAAACCCTACTTAATTAATGCAAGAAGACAGTTATCTGAATGGGAAAAATATCTTTTCACTCAACATATCAGATAAAGGGCTGATATCCAGAATATACAAAACACTCAGAAAGCTGAGTCCCCCAAAACCAAATAAAGCCATAAAAAATTGGAGAGACGAAATGAATAGACACTTCTCTGAGTAAGACCGAATGAAGGCCAACAAATACATGAAAACATGCTCACCTTCACTCATCATCAGAGAAATCCAAATCAAAACAACAATGAGGTACCACCTTACACCATTGAGAATGGCTGACATCAAAAATAATGGAAACAGTCTGTGTTGGCGGGGATGCGGTATGAAAGGCACTCTCATCCACTGCTGGTGGGAATGCCCCCTAGTTCAACCCCTAGAGAGAACAGTCTGGAGAGTGCTCAAAGAACTCAGAATTGAGCTGCCATTTGACCCAGCAATTGCTCTCCTAGGTATCTACCCTCAAGTCAGAAGGACATTCATCCCAAAGTATGTGTGTACCCCACTATTTATTGCAGCACTCAGTATAATAGCCAAGTCTTAGAACCAGCCTCGATGACCAACAACAGATGAGTGGATCATTAAGATGTGGTATCTATACACAATGGAATACTACATGGCAGTCAGAAATGATACAATCATAGACTTTGCAGCAACGTGGATGGACCTAGAACATATTATGTTAAACAAAGTAAGCCAGAAGATGAAAGATAAACACAGGATGATAGCACTATTCTGAAGCACCTATAAAATACACCATATATACAACTAATACTCAATGATCAAATAACAGGGTTTAACTAGGTAGAAACTCCAAACACTGTAACAGTTAACATATACTGGGGAGTAGTGCCCAAATCACATGAAAGAGGAACAACACAAACTCTTGACTACACATTATACCATAAAGAAACTAGCAACAGCAAAAACAGCAGCATAGAGAGAACAGGTATGTAATCAGCCCTTTACTACAAAGGCCCAAAATAATCTCTTAGGGATCCTATACAGGATTATAGGTAAAGATTACCATGAGAAATTACTGACTCCAATGGAAGCATTTCAAAATAATATGATTTAATGCCTTAATCTTATTATATCTAAAATAAAATAACCTCTTAGCTTTTCTGTCCACAGGCGTTCTTGGATAAAAAGAGTGCACAACCTAAGATGGCACCTTGGGACTCAGTCACAGGAGATACCATACCCAGCTTGCGATATGAAGTTGTCTCGATAAAACTCTTTAACATACCATTTATTTCTAGGTTATACTTTCTTTTAGGACCTGAAGTATGTGACCAGCCAGATCATCGAAGCAGCAACTGTGACCTACAGAGTTATACTACAGGGCCTACTCATCAAACACATTCAAGCAAACTAACATTCCTTTGCTCTTTTCTCCTCTCTTCTCACTACATTTTTTTCTTCTTTTTCTTTTCAATCTTATTTGCTCTTTTCTCCTTTTCTGCCCCTTCCATATACATGCCCTCCCCCCCCATTAGAAATCTGACTATCCCTTCATCCCTCAATCCCATCCAGATTTCCCACCTTATTAAAACTCTTCACCCTCAGTTCTTAATCTATTAGGCATCAAGACTGACCCCCTACCCCAATGAACCAGTATCCAGCACTGAAGCAAAGGGACACCCACTCAAACCCACACCTCATCCCCGGCAAGAAAAGACAACCAACACCCCTGCTGACTCACTCGGTGTGGCCCTTCTTACCAACTCTTCCTCGCGCGAACTGTTGCTTGATACCGGACTTAGCTCAAAAAGGATCCCTAATGCAAGAACTCTACCCAAGACCTCCCTGCGAAAATCTTTTGCCAATCTCAAGAAGGTCAGGGTGTGTGATGAAAAGGCACCTGGGAACCCACAAGAAAATCTCAAAAGACAATGGGGAAACCTATAGTTCCATCATAAGTATAAGCCCTGTATAACACTACCTCTTTACCTGCCCTTCCCCAAATATAAGGTAGTCTCCTGCATCACTTTGTTCCTTTAATTACTTTTTTTATTTCACTTTTTAATTTTTATTTAAAAAACACTCTTTTCTTTATATATACGGGAGCACATATATTTTTATCTCTATTTTTATCTTTTTTGGGTGTGTGACTTGCTTCTGTTTTCTTCTCTTTCCACCCCCAAATACATTGGCAATATAATGTAGCACCATTTTTTCCTGCACAGGCACACTAAATAAAGGGGTATGGCTAACCTGGCTAGCCACTTGCAAAAAATTGAACTTAGATGCCAGCTAACATCATGTACGAAGGTTAAATCCAAATGGATGAAAGACCTCGATATAAGACCTGAAACCATAAGATATATAGAACAACACATAGGTAAAATACTCCAGGACACTGAGACTAAAGGCATCTTCAAAGAGGAAACTGCACTCTCCAAGCAAGTGAAAGCAGAGATTAACAGAAGCTGAAAAGCTTCTGCACCTCAAAAGAAATAGCACTCAGGATACAAGAGCCCCCCACTGAGTGGGAGAAACTATTCACCCAATACCCATCAGACAAGGGGCTAATCTCCAAAATATACAAGGCACTGATAGAAATTTACAAGAAAAAAAAACATCTAATCCCATCAAAAAATGGGGAGAAGAAATGGACAGACACTTTGACAAAGAAGAAATACAAATGGCCAAAAGACACATGAAAAAATGCTCCACATGACTAATCATCAGGGAGATGCAAATCAAAACAACAAGAGGTACCACCTCACACCCCAGAGACTGGCACACATCACAAAGAATGAGAACAAGCAGTGTTGGCGGGGATGTAGAGAGAAAGGAACTCTTATCCACTGCTGGTGGGAATGCCGTCTAGTTCAACCTTTATAGAAAGCAATATGGAGATTCCTCCAAAATCTGGAAATCAAGCTCCCATATGACCCAGCTATACCACTCCTGAGAATATACCCTAGGAACACAAAAATACAATACAAAAATCCCTTCCTTACACCTATATTCATTGTAGCACTATTTACCATAGCAAGACTCTGGAAACAGCCAAGATACCCTTCAACAAACGAATGGCTAAAGAAACTGTGGTACATATACACAATGGAATATTATGCAGCTGTCAGGAGAGATGAAGTCATGAAATTTTCCTATACATGGATGTACATGGAATCTACTATGCTGAGTGAAATAAGTCAGAGAGAGAAAGACACAGAATGGTCTCACTCATCTATGGGTTTTAAGAAAAATGAAAGACATTCTTGCAATAAAGACACAAAAGAGAAAAGAGCTGGAAGTTACAGCTCACCTCATGAAGCTCACCACAAACAGGAATGAGTTTAGTTAGAGAAATAACTACATTTTGAACTGTCCTAATAATGAGAGTGTACGAGGGAAATAGAAAGCCTGTCTAGAGTACAGGAGGGGATTGGGTGGGGAGGAGGGAGATTTGGGACATTGGTGATGGGAATGTTGCACTGGTGATGGGTTGTGTTCTTTACATGACTGAAACCCAAACACAATCATGTATGTAACAAATTTGTTTAAATAAAAAAATTAAAAAAAAAAACGGGCTCTTATCTACTAGGGATAAGAAGTCATACTTTTTTTTTTTACAACACAGGGGCATCTCCCACCTTGAATATATGTCATGTGGACCCAACTTAGACCCCAGGTGATTAGACACCAACTGTCCAGCTTGGAACCCTGGATCCCAGGCATAGAAATGACACAGTTCTTCACAACAGCTACAGGAACCAAATCCCATCTAGGACATCCTTAATACTGCTCATATACCAATATGGCCCAGCTCAAATATGATATCCTGACAATGAGAAAATTGGAAACAATTTGACCTAAGAGCAGATTTATCCTACTTCACCAGCTAACGATAAGACAAAATCAGAAGACTTGTCACCCTTTGGTCTGTGCAAAAGCCAAGATCACGATATACAGATGACTGGCTGATAGAACCATGACCGGGCAGTATGTATCCTGGGACCAAGATAAAAACCCTAGTCTAGGGTTTGACCTACAACCTGCACAACAACCATGATCTCTAATTCCAGAGGTATGACTGAGACAGTAGCAACTGAATGGGTCTTTTGATAGCAAAACGAAAGACGCTATCCCAGGCTCCATCCTAGAATCAGTGCAAGGACCAAGACCACCAACCACTGAAGATGGATTCAAATGATACTAAGGGAATAGAACTTCTAAAACCACAAAGAAAGACTTCACCATAAGTTCCATCCTTGACCTGTGCAGAGACAGAGATCTCTAGATACAGAGGTCTGATTTTATCACCCAGGACAGAGCAGAAGTCTTCCAAACACCACATTAGCACCAAGGGGAGAGTAAATGAACCTGAAAGAAGTCTATAGTTAATCCCATGACAATATACTTTAAGGATGGAGAAACTCTGTATCTCTTAGGCCAAGGGAATTCTTTTTCGAATGACTCTAATGTTTACTGTGCCTATGCAGGAGGGGGGGAAGAGAGAGAGAGAGAGAGAGAGAGAGAGAGAGAGAGAGAGAGAGAGAGAGAGAGGAGAGAGAGAGAAAGACACACAAAAACACAAAATAATCCTTTCATTTTATTTATTTTTTTATCTATCGAGCTTTTGTAGATTTCTTTGATTTGATTTGGATATTAAACTGGTTGTCTCCATTTTTATTTATTTTTTTTTCTTTCTTTTCTCTTCCGTTTTGTGCTGTCATGTTTTTTTATCTCAATGTCCACGGCAAATATGTGGTGCCTATCTTTATTGCTGTAGTGATCACTGGATATTTTATTCGGTACTTCTTTTTATATTGATGTGGTGTTCCACCTTCTTTTTCCCCTTCATCTCTCAAACAGAGGATGAAAGCCTCTAGAGGGACTCCTCCCATTTTCGGTATATTTGATTTTTACCCCATTTTATTACTTTTCTCTTCTTCAAACAAAACCACATAACCTTAACTATCTAGTCCCGCCTCCCAATTAGAAGGGGATATAATGGAGGTACCATGACCAAACAGTTGAAAGATCACTAAGTAGTAAGCAGGCACAGAGGGGACCACTCATTCTAGCAGCCCCAGGGGTGAGGGTGGATGCTATTGGAGGCAGGATGGGAGCGGAGGTGGAGGGAGGACAATTCGGTGGTAGGAATTCCCCTGATTCAATGTTAATATGTACCTAAAATATTGCTGTGAACAATAATAAGCCACTATGATTAAAATAACAATTATATTAAAAAATTTAAAAAAGTTAGTGGACAGCGTATTAAAAATATGTGCCACTAAAAAGAGGAAAGTAACATTTTATAAGGTCAAATCCCACCAAAAGTCATAATATTAATAACAATATAAACCAATGCTATTTTTTGTTGTTTTAATTTACTACTACTCACACTTTTATGGCACTTGCTAGTTTCCATGCAAGTACAAAATTATAACAGTCCTTATATATTCTTTAAAGTAGGAAAGACATTAAGATTTTCAGGGGATGAAGAGATAGTATAGAGAAGGTGAAGGTGCTTGCCTTGCACATAACTGACCTTGATGTAATCCTTGAGTACCTTCAAATGTGACCCAAACAACTTTCCCTAATACTAGTGGCATTAATATTTCCCTTTAGTAGAAGGGATCCATGCACATTAAGTTTAATGCAAACTTTTAAAGTTAAACTGATGAGCCAGAGTTCAGTATATTGATGCTGGGGCCTTAACTATCTTTTCAATACTTCAGAATAAACTGGAAAAAAGAAACTTATTATCTTTTTTTTTTTTTTTTTAATCCTGGCAGTAAGAACTCATTGGGTTAAATGGACAGCCTGGAGACACATCTTCAATGACGAAAGAGACCCCAATAGACAGTTTCCAGGCTGAAGTTTAACCTAGCTTGATACAATACATATTAATTAACATTTAACAAGTAATCAAGGGTATAAGAAAATGGCATCTTTTGGGTATAGAACATAAGTCAGAGGCAAAAAAAAAATAACGAGAGGAATAATAGTTTGTGTAACTGAGTATACTTCTAGTCCTTAAAAAGCAGCATCTTGACAGTTCTAGGATTCTGTCAAAGTACGGATTATGTATGAGTATGAAACAATTCAACACAATTTCTGGGCACTGCCTGGTATGAGTTCCATTTTCCTACTGAAACCTGGGAAGTCTTGGTCAAAAGTCTGTTTCCTCATTTAGTTTAACTAAATGTTAAGGGTATAGCATCTACTCTAAGAGTACTGTGGGCTCTGAAAAGCAACTATGCCAGGGGCAACTGCTATCTACGTCTTAGTTATGAAGATTGTTTTAAATATGAGTCTCTAAAGGGTTTTATGAGAACAGTGGCATTTAAGGTAGGCCTTTAACAGAAGTAAGATCTTAATGGCTATGATCACAAAGAGAAATAAAAGGACTAAGAAATTAGGTTAATTAGATCCATGAGAAGAGCTTTAATGTACAATATTCTATAACCATACAATAATATTCTAAGAAGCCCAGCATAGTTTCTTAAATAATTTTACTTTTGTTCCTTAATCATGTGTGTGATTTTCACTAAACATCAATACTATGAAAGATGTGAAAAGTCATGCAACTTAAAAATAGTTTTAAATAAATATATGAATGAATCCGAAATAGGACATTAGTATATTTATGTAAGCAAGACTAAGCAATACATGCTATAGTTTCCACATGGCTCTCAAAATCTTACATTTGGAGATGGCTCTGTTTTTTCATACTGTACTTCTTCTTTTCCATTTTCACCTGATTGGACCATATGATATGATCTGCCTTCAATAAAAGTAATGTAGTCTTTGTAAGAGCATAGTGGACCAGCCAGGATGCCCATGAAGTTACAGTTGTAACTTAAATATTCCAGAAGACTTGGCATGCGCCTACAATAAAAAGACATGCAACTGTGAGAGGTAACATACATTTCCAGAATGTTTCATGGGAATAATCATTGGCCATCCCTCACTGCTTTTTTGATTTCCAAATGCAATAAACTTTGCATTTCATTTGTATCCATACAATCACTAAAAAAGAATGTAATGTAGCAAAATTTATAGCAATTTAGTAAGAGTTTCTACACATATATCCATAAACAGTTGTGAAGGTTTTTCTACTTCATTACTCATGATAAAGTGAATTTAAGATAGGTAATATATAGAATAAATAATCATCCATTCATTTAACAAACCTCTGTGTGCCAAGTTGACATGCTTTAGGGTCTAGGATACTAGCAGTAAAGAAAAGATAAACAGTGGGCATTTGGTGGGGGGCTCATATAACAGTTACAAAAAACATAACTAAAAATACATAAAATACATTTCAAGATACCCAGTGAGACACAGAGGTATTTTAGCTTTTCCTAAATCAGAGAAAGTCTGCATGACACAGTGACAGCAGATACAAGAAGATGTGAGAGGGAAACTGTTGCTCTTCGAGACAAGAAGATGTGAGAGGGAAACTGTTGCTCTTCGAGACAAGGGGTACAAACTGAGGGAAGAAGAGATCTCAATCCCAAAGAGATGAGTTGACCAGGGGCCAGAGGACTGACACCAGGGAAGAAGCAGCAGAAAAGTCAGAGAGGAGAGGGGAAAGCAGAGTGCTGGCCTTAGAAAAGTCTTGGTGAAAATTTCTGGGTTTAATCGAGTGCAATAAAAAGCTACCAAAAAGTATCAAACAGTGATGGGTACCCCAAGATGGATGTTCTCCATCCAGGAAACTGGAAGGCCATATGGGAGACCACTGTGGTCCCCAGGCAGTAGTGACATGGAGTGGGAGGCAACATCACAGTCAGTTTGCTGAATATATGAGAAAAAAGGGCTCAAGGATGTTGTGTGACACCTTAAATTCAATATGTTGAGATCTGTCAACATGATACATGTGTCTAAAATTTACTGAGCATTAGCACTCAATGTGGTGAACAGGTAAAAATTGGTTAGTGACACAGGAAACAGACTATTATAGTATTACTTAAGTATATTAGGACTATATGTCTTAATCAAATCTGCTGTCTACTATTAGTGATAAACTTTCATGAAAGGAAGAATCCTTGCTCATGGGGACAGTAAGCAGGATTCTTTTTTTTTTTTTTTTTTTCTTGGTTTTTGGATCATACCTGGCAATGCTCAGGGGTTACTCCTGGCTCTACACTCAGAAATCGCCCCTGGCGGGGACCATATGGGATGCCTGGATTTGAACCACCATCCTTCTTGATGCAAGGCAAATGCCTTGCCATTGTGCTATCTCTCCACACCCCCCCCCCCTTTTGGAGTAAGCAGGATTCTTAAAGGTTTTACATTTCCTTCCTCTGTCCTAGCCTGAGGTCCTGTCTCATATTACATAGTGCAGACAGGGCTGAGGAGTTAGTTATGATGGTAAACATGCCTCCATGTACAGGGTCCTGTGTTGGAACATCCCTGGGACTACATGCACTACTAGGTATTGCCTCTTGGGCCCCACACCACTTATGGTTCAAACACTTAGTGATTTCTACAAGTTGAACATCATGGGCAGTAGACGCTCCCCTCCCCTGACTCAGCAATCACTGTGTTCACTCCCTATTTGTAAAAAAAAAAAAAATTGCAGACACACTGTGGCTAAGGTAAGCTAACAGAACTCTCACAAAAATACATACATACATATATATATATATATATATACATACATATATTTGTATTTAAAAAATAATCAGAGAAAACAGTCTTTCCATCCATCTAACTGGGTCACCACCAGTTAGCCAAAACTCAGGCAATTTTTCTACATTTAAAAGTGTCTTGAATCTTAAGTATTTTCTTTTCTGGGCTCAAAATTGATGAAAGTTAAATGCTGCTGGCACAGTCTCTTGTACTTCTTATTTAGTGCTGAAACAGAATGCTTCCTTGCCGTCTTCAACGCCAGGGGAAGAGCCCAGGCGTCGTAAAAGAACTTCTTGTACTCCAGCAACAGAGCTCCATTTTCAATACCAACTATATTCAAGGCTCCAAACAATATCCATTTAATAAGATGTAGTTCTATTCTATCATAGAAAGCCAAACTTTGTATCACAATTTACAAGGGCAAGAGATAATACTTAGCTATGAAATTTGCTGACGTAATTTCTGGCTCAATTGGGGTTTTCAGGCTCGACTGGTCTATAAAAGTAACCCATTTTATATGCTGAAGTAGGTAATATTTGCTAGTAAAATGGGAAACAAATATTATTATAATATATCACTCATGACTAATTGAGGTATTAATTCTTTCATTCCATAATATTAGTATCAATTAACCATTGTTCTAAGGTTTCTCAGTCTCAGCATTATTGACATTCTGGGGTTTGGGGGTTTGTTTTATTTTTCTTTCCATTTTTTAGGCCATACTAGGCAGTGCTTAGGGCTTATTCCTGGCTCTAAACTCAGCGATCACTATTGGCAGGCTCAGGGGGACTATATAACATGTCAAGAATGCAACCCATTTCAGAAGCATTCTGCAAGCATCCTACCCTGCTATACTAGCATTTCAGCCTTGACATTCTGGATTTCTAATATTTTACAGAGATCTCTCTGAAACATATCTCTCATTGCAATCTCTCATATCAATTCTGGCCAGGTTGGACTAGGGATTTGTTTTGTTTTGTTTTGGGGCCACACCAAGTAACCAGAGGTTACTCCTGGCTATGTGCTCAGAAATTGCTCCTGGCTCAGGGGACCATATGGGATGCTGGGATCAAACCAGCCATATGCAAGGCAAACGCCCTACCACTGTCCTATCACTGTGGCCCTGGGCTAGGCATTTCTTCTCAGATTCCCAGAGCACTTCAAATATCAGACAATAATACTTCCTGTGTGGCAGTAGGCTAGATACTGAATGTTCTGCCTCTCCTGTGAGGCTCTGAATTCCCTGAAAAAAGGAAGAGAGTCTAGTGCCCATGCCTGCCACATCCTTCACATATCACCAGCAGCTTCCTTTCTAAATCAATCACCTGATGGCATGTACAAGGATAAACTACATGTTAACAGCAAAAACTTGGAAGCCCTGTTTTATGGCACCCTATTGCCACCTGTTGCCCACCAGCAGCCAATTTATAAAATGGCAGTTGGATCATAGGTGCTGGAGCTGAGGAGACAAGCTAGAGTAGGAAATATCAATTTAGGAGACATCAGATACACAGGCAGTCTTTAAAGCCAATGTACTGAATCTGATCACCTGGAGAAGATGAAGAAATCCAGGCATGTGCCTTGAGGCAGATGAATATTAGTTGTAGGTCATAATAAAAGTACTTGACAAAGAAGTTGGGAAAGAACAGCCTGGGGTGCATGAGGAAAACCACAAGAATGCAGCATCCTAGAAGTCAGCTGAAGAAGGCATTCCAAGGTCTAAGTCAGTGGTCTTCAAATTATAGCTGCGGGCCACATATTGTATTTGTTCCCATTTTGTTTCTTCACTTCAAAATAAGATATATGCAGTGTGCATAGAAATGTGTTCAAAATTTTTGTTTTTACTATAGTCCGGCCCTTCAACAGTCTGAGGGACAATAAACTGGCCCCCTGTTTAAAAAGTTTGAGGACCACTGAATTGATAACATTTGACCCAGGTCAAATGTTGCTATGAGGTTAAACAATGTGTAAGGCCAGATTACCAAACAAATATAAGTTTCAGGGCAACCTGGTAAGAGCATCAAGAGAACAGCACTGAGGACTAACTGCCTGAATGGTTAAGGAGAGAGGAAAAAGTGAGAATGGACATATCTTTCATAGAGTGTATAAAGGAGTACAGAATAAGGAGGGGAGAGCCAGATGGAAATCTGAGGTAAAGAACTAATGGAATGATCCAATAAACAGATAGAAACTCATGCTTAATGATGTAAGAAATAGTCTGTAGAAAGAGGAATAAGAGGAGAGAAAGCAAAATCCTTAGCTAACAAGAAGTGATTAAACTCAGTGTAGAAGCAGAAAGTTGGTCTGAAAACTGGCTTATGGGCAGTTAATATTTAGCACTAGAAAAAAACTATTCTGTCACAGATATAGGGAGTGCAGCAGATAGAGTAGCTGCAGAATGAAGTAGCGATGCCCTTATTTTCTCCTAAAATAAACCTGCTGCCATCTGCAAGTTTACATATGCCATTAGCCATGTGTAAGTGACTACACAGGAGGGGGCGTTGGAAGTCTGAAGAGAAAGGAGAATATATAATTTTACAGAGTGGGAGCATTGGTGACTACAAGAATGGCATGGAATTCTTGGCTTTACTAATGTTCACATTTTTTTTTTAATTTCGGGTCACAAAGTCAAAATGCAGTAACAAGATGGAACTTTTTTCCTACTGTTTCTTCTATTCTTCAGGGAGGTAGAGAGTGGGATTTATTAAGGCTTTGGATTTGCCAGTGACAAAGTGAGATGCCATGGGATAAAAGGAGCAGAGTATTTACAAATTACTGAGCTAGATCAAACTAACTTCTCATCACTTAAGTAAATTCAAATATATTTATTGACATATAGACTATGGAGATGTAAAAAAATAAAGTTACTTTAAACATAAAAAAATACAAAATTCCCAAGATAGGCTTGAGCTCAAAAGTCAATAGTTAGGGTGAAGCTACTATACAAGCAACCTCAATTTTCCAATTGCTAGGTATGGAAAATGAATTGATCTTTTAGGCTTACTTTGAAAGGAAACAACATGTTCCATAGGAAGTTTTACCTTAATGAGTCATTAACCTCTAATTTTATTACATGAAGACAGACCCAGACATGAAATAAGGGCATTCCTTTGTTCACCAAGTATACATAATAAACAAAGCAGAAGCCTCCCACAGAAATGTTATTCAAATAATAGTGAAGATATATTACTGGGTCTTCAAAATGTCAAAAACTGACACGTAGGTGCTTATGTTATTAAAATATAATTCATCTGTGGGTTGGAAATATAAAACTATGGGTGAGCATTTTCTTTGCATGTGGCCAACCTGAATTTGATCCCCAGCATCCATATGGTCCCCCGAGCACCTCTAGGTATGATTTCTGATCCAGGACTAAGCCTTAAGCCTTGCTAGTTGTGCCCCCCCCCCCAAAAAAAAAAACAACCAAGAAATGTAGAGTTTATCTGGGGCCAGAGAGAGAGAGCACAAAGGTTCAAGTGTTTGTCTTGTATGTGGCTGACCAAACTTCAATCCCTGGCACTGCATATGGTTCTCTAAGCATCACCAAAAAATATCCCTGAGCATATATCCAGGAATACTATGGGTGTGACCCAAGTTCCCTATCCCTAATCCCCAAATATATAAATTATTCTAGTTGTTGGCTTACAGATAAAGTTGCCCTGGTGTTATTTGTAATCACTGCCTAAAACATGAACACTATACAATATTACTCTATTCAAGAAACTTGGAGCCTCAGAGGAGAGACAAAAAAAATTTAGGAGGCAAAAGCCTCCTAATACACAGGAGGAACATGCTGCCTGATAATATATCCAAGGAGTCATGAGGCCTCAGAAGGAATGCCTAGCTTAGTCCAACCTGGTGACAAGGAGCTAGGCAAGGGAAGAAGATTTGGCTTTTACACGAAAAAGTTCCTCCAGAAAGATAAATCAATCTTAGTCACAAGAATGATGTGTGTTACAGGCAGAGAGCTGGAACTATGATGGGATAAAATTCAAAAACACATACCTTACAGCTAAACCTCTCTGTGATGGAGTTAGATCTTCATCTTTTCGAAACATCCCTGAGAAATAAAAATAGGTACAACAATCAATTTTATTTTCTTCCAAGAAAAGAGCTATATTCTTCGCCCCCACTTTCATAACCTGAAACTCATGTTTTAAAGGCCCAATTTTTGTATACCCATTATATATAATTGGTGCCTTTCTTTATCACTAGAACAAAGGCCTAACCCTATGAAAGGGGCTTATATAATAATCCACATGTGTAGGTCTGTATAAGATAAATGAAGTGCTGTGGATGTGGCTAAGTTAGTGAGAGAGAGAGCGACCTCACATAAGGACCTGGGCTCCATCCATGGACTTTAACAAACAGATAAATAGGGGCCAGGATGGTTGCTTAGCAGGTAAGAACACACATTGAGACCCAAAAGCCAATCGCTGGCCCCAAGTGGTCACCCAAGCACCATCAGGATGGTCCTCAAAGTCCCTAGCACCAGACAAGGCCTGAGCAGCTTTACATGTTCAAGTCCTATCATTAAACTATCTTGCCAAACTGGCTGAATATCACCTAAAGTAGTCCCCCGAGCACTAGGAGCAGAGGAAAAGAAGAAAATTAACAAGAAACTAATAAAACTCTTCTCCAGAGGAAATTGCAAAGTTAAAAAAAATTCCCTAATGTTTGCACATTTAACAGTAAATTTTATGCCTTTCCAAAAAGAATGGAGAATTTCAGGTTTTCTATTACTGCATGACTGAATCAACAAGCTTCAGTACTATGAACTTGAAGCTCAGCTGCTTCTACATGATTCTAATGAATAAAAACCGATCTGTGACTTTCATCAGTTCTTTATCTTTCATTTCCAAACAGTAAAGTATTAGTTATGATTATACATTAAATGATGAGATCCTAAAATCAAAGGTCAAAATTAACAAGCCAACGACGCATTTAAAAATCGTCACTGGTTTTTCCTAGCAGATGGTAAGTATGGACTGTTCTGGCAAAGAGCTCCTTCAGCCGCTGAAGGAAGAAGCTGACTTTCAAGACAAAGGCTCAGGTCATTAGCACTTCATATGGCAAAATGCCCATTTACTAGATAAAAATAAGAAAATACAAAAATGTACACTAAAATAGGTTAAATGTGTGCATATAAATATAAGGGAGAGAGATGGGGAAATATATCCAAATCTAAGTATAACAAAGAAATGTGTTTATTAATTCTGTTAATAAATTGGATTTAGACTAAATGTTTATATGATACAGATTTATATTTTAAATTGTCTTTAATATAGGTCATATGACTGAGTCATACTACTTGACTTTGGTTCCATTGCTGAATTGAGTGAAAAAAATATGATTATACAATGAAAAACAATTACATCTCAGTTAAGCTAAATGGTTATTCCATCATCCCTTCATCCTTTTCTTCCTGCTAATACTTAAAAGTACATTATGGTAAAATATCAAATATCAATCATGTGTTTTAGGGATGACAAATTAATTTCAAATTCTTACCATCATGAATTTCATAAGCCAAACTAGTAATCTTCTGGGTTATTATCATCATTGGTCTGTGAATAGTAAAAATAAATATTTTATTAAAGGGTATATCTTCAATAATAATTGTACTTTAAAAACTGTTTATTCTGTTTATATACTTGCAGAATCCTAAATTTTATAAATTTAAAAGGACCTCCAATGAATTTCAAAGGGTAATTTGGGAACTCCTGAGTCTGAAATAGGTGTTAGAAACAACATTTGGACTATGCTTGGCTTTAAAAGGCATTTATAAGTTCTCCATAGAGAAAAGAAATGCAAGCTAAAATAAGAAGACACCCTACTAAATGGGAGAAAATATTTGCATACAATACATAAAACTGTACATAAAGAATAAACAAAATATAATCAATATTCATAAAGCTAAACAGAACAACAAAAAAAATCCAATAATCTCACCAAAAATTGGGAAGAGAAAATGAACACTTTCCTAAAGAAGACACATAGATGGCCAACAGGCATATGAAAAAAAAGTGCTAATTGCCACGTATTATTGGGAATGGGAATGTCTTCTAGTTCAACCTCTGCAGAGAGTAAAATGGAACTCTCAAAAAAGTAAGGCTAGAATTCCCATATGACCCAGCAATACAACTTCTTATCATCTACCCCTAAAATACAAAACATTAATTCTAAAGATATAAGTACACTTATGTTCATTGCAACACTGAGTGCAATTGCAAGATATGGAAAAAAACAAATGCTTAATCACAAATGAATGTATCAAGAAGGTGTGGTGCTTGTAAAGAATAGAATACTATGCAGCCAATAAAAAAGGATAAAATCCATGCAATTTACCATGACACAGATTTCTGAACTAGAGAGCATCATGTCTCAATATGAATGAAGCCAGGAAAAGGACAGGTGCAGAATTTCTTATGTGTGGGATATAAAGATACATAGTAAAGGAGCAACAAATGACCAAAGGCAGCAGAACCAGATAACTTGGTTACAGAACTGAGATGGTTGCAGAGAGGGTGGTAATAAAGGAAGAGTCTTTGGAACTTTGTGGAGAAAAGTGGATATTCTGGTGGTGGGTGTGGTGTTGGAATGACATGTGCATGAAACCACTATTAACAATATCGGGAGGAGAGGTAAGAAGTGGAGGAAGAAGAAAAGGAGGAGGAGGAGGAGGAAGATGAGGGGAAGGCAGTGGAAGAAGGAACAAAGAGAGCAGCTCATTCTCTAAAAGAAACCCTGTGTAGGCAGCTGCAGGCATCAATCAAACCCCTCAGAGATGAGAGGACATCTGGGCACACACTTGGACCTGTTTTCTTTTCTTTTCTTTTCTTTTCTTTTCTTTTCTTTTTCAACCTACCCTGCAGCCCTGAGGTTCAGAGCTTAACTTAAAGTGGAACAGCAAGTGTCCTGGATAAAGGAAACGTATTAAGGGAGTCTGGGTGAGAAATGTGGAACAAAACAGAAGGAGAAAAATGAGGGGAAAGAAGGCAGCAAGCAGAGTTGCTCAAGTCCCTGTTCTTGGAGCCAGGTCCCGAGATGTAGGGGGGAGGGGGAGGAGCTTGTCAATTGCCCTGAGACAGGATACATATGAAAAAGACAAAAAACTTTAAAATTATGTTTCATATAAAAATGCTAATATTCTCCCATGTTGTACAGCCACCAATTAAATGGGTTAGGAAAAAATTCATAAGAAAATCACCATTTTTATCCTTTAACTATTATATTAGTTCTAAAGAACAATTGTCATAAATTATAGTTAGTTACACATGTTTATAGTCACACACACTCACAAAAGACTCAGAAGAGTCCGTTTCCCCCCCCTCCCCCCGAGAATAGCAGGGGGAGCAGAAACCAGTACAAAGAGGAAGCACTTTCCTCCCTACCCCCTACTAAGAACAGAGCCAGGCTGGCATTAGCTACCACCATAAGCAAAACCCCAGATAAACACATGGAAAAAGGAGCGGGTTTTTCATGTTAGTACATGCCATCAAGGGGTTGTTTTCAATATTCCCACTACTGAAAAGAAAATGCACAGATCTGGGCATATATGCACTTACTGCTTATATTCCTAACAACCAAGAGCTCATCAAGAGTCAAATGATGGAGGCTCTTAAACTTGAAGGACCAAAGGGAGGTGATTTCTCCAGGCTTCCTTTAGAAGTCAGTTCTTACATTTAGATCACTTACTCTTTCGAAATTATTTTTCAGCGAGCTAATCCCTCAGGTTGTTTTGATCACCCAGATGCCATTTTAGTTTTTCAAGATACTTTTCATGCCTTTGAGGATTATAAAAGTGCCCTGTAATTTCCATTTCCTTAGAAGACAAGTCATTTTTCGATCCCTGTCTAATGTTCCTCCGAGTTTAGGAACCAGAGAGAAACAGTTCCTCTAATGAGTCATTAAAACCTCCTTTAGATTCCACTGTTCACATTACTTTAAACATTATAAATATACCTGAAGGGGTTGTGGAGATGGCTCAGTAGCCAAAGCACATATTTTGCATAAGCCTAGGTCCAAGGTCAAACTCCCCCACCCCTAGCACTGATGGGTTTGGCCTACAAGAACCCAAGTCTGCCAGTGTAATGCTAGTGATCTCTGGCATAAATCATCATACCAGGCCAGCCAAGATACACTAGAATTGTACCCCAGGTCCTCTACACTGCTTGAGGGGCTCTCAAGATTGCTAACATGATTATTAAGCATTTTTCTTTATTAGGCAGTACTGGGCTTAAGTACCTGCCTTGCATGTGGTTGACTTGAGTTCAATCCCTGGTACTACAAGGTCTCCTGAGCATCTCAAGCTTCAGCCCAGCATCATCCTATGCCAGAGAAACCCAGGCTAATGTGCAGCACTGCAGGGCCCTCCCAGCTCCATACGCTGGGCCCTTGCACTGAACTCAAATATAGTTGACAGAATTTTCAGGAAGGGCCCCCAGCCCTCTTGAGCACTCTCTGGGAGACCTTCTACCCTGCCTACCCACCAAATATAAGTCAACTAAATATTTTTTCACATAATGCAAGAAATGTATTTATTTTATTTTTTTTACCATTTTTTATTAAAGTATCATGTACCATGATTTACAATATTGGGAACTATAGTTATGGACATATTGTTCCAACACCATGCCTACAACTAGAGCATTTGCTTCCTTTCATCCCAAGCAACAAAAACATTTACTCTTTCGGTAGATTGCTTATACTCCTTAGTGCTCTTCTACATTCTCATATAAGTTTAAAAGCATTTACAATTTAAAATTATTTGCTTGCTTTTCTGACAACACACACACACACACACACACACACACACACACACACATGCTAAGAAACAGCAGGACACTGCCTTACTTTAGCTGCACTTTTAGTACCACAAATGCATCAGCCTAACGTGCTGACTGTCAAGCTTGAAAAATATCTCAAACCATGTTCTTCTTTCTTGCTGGTGATGGTACAAACTCTACCTTCAGTTTAAAAGAGGCATCAGGTAAGTATCAGGTTTCTCAGCCTATCACTGGGAGCAGTGGCAAGGAGAACAGAACAGAAGCTGAAACAACAATGGATTGTGAAAATATATAATGAATGAAAGTAAGGAAGCACAAAGTAAGAGTTAAGTGAGGGATGAGTGATTCAAGAGAATTCCAGAAAGTGAACTGAAAGATAACAGGAACAAGAGCTTGAGCAAAGAGACAGAAAGTGAGGACAGGTCCCACTTTATTCATAGCAGGGTCCAGTAGCAGAAAAGACACCCATGCAAATAATTTTCACAAATACTTCTTGTTCAGTCCTGAACAAGACTTCCTGGTTGCTTCCAAGCTGAGGAAAACTTTGAGATAAGCTGGCATGAATGAGAGTGGCCCCTTTGAAAATGGAGGCCAGGACACAGGAGAGAAGAAAAACAGATGCCAGTGGAGCTTCCACAGTGTCACTCTAAGCATGACAAGGGCAGAGTCAGGGCAGCCTGTCCCTCCCATGCGACCCTGTCACCAGAGACAGATGAGACAGCAGATACTTTCTCCTATGAACTCAGAATGTGGAGAAATGTAGGAGCTAACTGTTAGAAAAAATACTTCAGCAGATGAAGTCCATTTCAGGTTATGTAAAACAATAAAAAAGAAAACAAAAAGATCCATCTGCTAAAAAGAACAAAATAAAACAGTCTACACTTGAAATTACAAAAAATGTAAAAGCTAATAAACATTACAAAAATAATAATAGAATTTGGTTCTATGACAATAAAAATTTAATGCAGTTAAAGATAATTAAAATATGAATATAAAAAACCCTCACTTATCTTGATTGTTTCATTAACTCTAGGAAATGGTTCAATTCTAATGGATTGTACATATCGGTGGTACAGAACAAGTACAAAGACCTATTTGATAAAAAGCCAGTTTGCCACAAGGCTCCCAGGTATCACACAAGAGATGCAAACTGTGAACTCCCCATTCTCAGTCTAAGTACACAGAGTCTTTTTTCAGCAAGCAACACCCACTGTAGATTAATTCCACTTATTCCATGCCAAATGACTGCAATAGAAGCAATAGAAAAAGCCATCACTTTCTGAACCATACATTCAGTCAGTCATTCACTTCACTCATTCAGAAAACAAGTTGTTTTGAGGTCCCATCTGGTGATGTTCAGAGTTTGCTCTAGGCAGTGCTTAGGGACCATGTGGTGCTGGGAACGAAGCTCTGGGCATTCATTCAGCCTTCTAAGCTGGCTCCCACACTTCTAGAAAACAAATCTTTACAGTCTACTACAAGGAAACAGGAGATCAGGCCATGAACCCAACATGAGTTCTTGCTCTCAGGGATTTATATTATATTGGAAGGAGAGCTAGATCATAAATGAATTAGTAGGTAAATAGTGTGCCAGATGTAGCTTAGTGCTGAGCAGAAGAACAAAGCAGACTTGGAGGAAAGTGTCAGGATGTAAGTGAGAGATAATAAATGAGTAAGCAGGTAAGAACACAGAGCATACCAGATGTTGCTATGTACTTAGCAGAAGCATGAAGCAGGCTACATAGTGAGAGGGGAGAGAGTGTGCCAGGATCTGGATGAGGACTGGCCGCAAGCAATAGATGACATTTAAATAGAGAATTTATGTCTGGGAGCAAACCATGCAGATGTCTGGAGCAAGAATGTTCCAGGAAGAGAGGAAAGCAAGGTCAACAGCCCCAGGTAGCCTTTGCCTGGAATGCTAGGAGACTGGTGAAGGCTCAGCTGTGAGTATACTGATGAGAAGGAAGACAGGAATAGTAACAGCCAGACTGGACAGTGGCTTTCCCTGAGAGCTAGAAGAGTATGATTTTGGCTTGGATGAGGCTGGGAACTAAAGAGCTTGTGGAAGAGGAGTGAGTGGATTTTGATAATATGGCACTGGGTTGAGAAGCTCATGTGTAGGGTGTGGGGTCGAGCTAAGCAGGGGAGGGGGCGAGGTTCCAAGCAAGTTGAAGGATAGGCCATCTGAGGAGAGGTCCAGCTCAGGGTTTATAATAATGTGACAATGGGTTTAATACATGCTTAAAGACCAGATGCCACCAAGACCTGTGGGCAGAACATCTAAATGAAGAATTGGATCTGAGGTAGGACATTCTGGCAGAACAGGATGAAGAACCAGGAGTCTGCTGTGGATATATGTGATACAAGATGCCTATTAGGGTACCAGGTAGAGAGACAGAGAACTGACAGTGGAACAATCAAGTCAGAAAACTCAACCTAAGTTCAGGCCTCACTCCTGCTCAATAAACTATAGCCTACCTATCAAGCGAGGGGAATTAGTACCACTGTATGAATAAATAAAGCAACAATATGACAACTATTTTCAACAGTACCTGAGAAACTACAGGTGTTTGATAACATTTGTAATAAATACTGGAATTGGTAACCACACCAGAGACATTGAAGGAATGCAATGATTAACTGAAAAGTGGTAAAAAATATTTTTATCTCTCAGAAGAAAAAAACAGGTATAAAAATGATTATGTAAAAAAAACTGTCAATAAGATAATTAAAGAAGTGTACAGAGAAGTCAAACAGAACTGAAGAGAAAATGCTTCCAACTCCTCAGCTATGCCTTTAGGAGTTGGGGGCTAGGGCAATGGGGGATTTGGCTGCTCTCTTTGAATCATGGAGGAAGAAGGATGATAGAGCAGCAAGTCAGGCACACAAGGGGCAGGTCTTTAAAGGTTCACTGTTAACTTTTTAGAATCTTAGAAATTTGATTAGTTCTGTTATAGCAGGAACTGGTAACATATTCTAATAACTATTTCCTTTTTTTCATTTTTTATATATATTTTATTTAAACACCTTGATTACATACATGATTGTGTTTGGGTTTCAGTCATGTAAAGAACACCACCCATCACCAGTGCAACATTCCCATCACCAATGTCCCAAATCTCCCTCTTCCCCACCCAACCCCCGCCTGTACTCCAGACAGGCTTTCCATTTCCCTCATACATTCTCATTAATAGGACAGTTCAAAATGTAGTGATTTCTCTAACTAAACTCATCACTCTTTGTGGTGAGCTTCCTGAGGTGAGCTGGAACTTCCAGCTCTTTTCTCTTTTGTGTCTGAAAATTATTATTGCAAGAAAGTCTTTCATTTTTCTTAAAACCCATAGATGAGTGAGACCATTCTGCGTTTTTCTCTCTCTCTCTCTCTCTGACTTATTTCACTCAGCATAATAGATTCCATGTACATCCATGTATAGGAAAATTTCATGACTTCATCTCTCCTGACAGCTGCATAATATTCCATTGTGTATATGTACCACAGTTTCTTTAGCCATTCATCTGCTGAAGGGCATCTTGGTTGTTTCCAGAGTCTTGCTATGGTAAATAGTGCTGCAATGAATATAGGTGTAAGGAAGGGATTTTTGTATTGTATTTTTGTGTTCCTAGGGTATATTCCTAGGAGTGGTATAGCTGGATCGTATGGGAGCTCGATTTCCAGTTTTTGGAGGAATCTCCATATCGCTTTCCATAAAGGTTGAACTAGATGGCATTCCTATTTCTAATAATCTTGTTCTACTGCGTGGCTGTGAGAAGAGGCAGAAAAGCAGGGGAAAGGTATGGGTTGGGCAGGAAAGAGCCAAATCAGCTAGAGAACGGGACTCCACCTATTCAGCCTCAGTGACTGGCACAACATTCTTGGCAGGAGAATGTTTCTTCTATTGAATGTAGGTCAAGGTGTAGGGAGACACTGGCACGAAGGAGACGGGATCAATGGAACACTGCCGTTTAGTGGGTGAATAATTTACATCCACCCTACTTAGAACAGTCGCCAAGACAGAGGGAGCAGAGGAAACCCAGCAGCCAGAGCCTTCTAGGCCTCCTTTCACAGAATACAAAGAGGCTCTAAAATTAGACTCAACTTGCATACTACATTCTGAAAGGAGAGACAATGACAATCACACTGCAGCTTTCAGACCAAATGCTCTATCACTCCGTGCGCTTGAAAAGACTATAAATCGACTTTGCTCAGTATCTGAGCACCTCGCAAAAACATTCGGCCCAGGTTCAATCTATCTTAACTGATAAGCACATGTGACTAAAAAGCCATGCAATATTTACTGAGCATCTGATACTCTCTAGATAGCTTGAAAATATATTCTTGACTCAAATGAAAAGCTATTTCATACCAATCTTTTTCATGGATGAATAAAACAAAAATTAACACATTCCAAAACTGAATCGCCTTTCCATGCCCCCTCCTGAAAATCTGTTCCTTATCCACCATAGAAAGCAAGCACTGGACTTTCCTCCTTGACTTGTTAATATTTACTGAATAATCAAGAATAGTTTTCCCCAGTGAGCTTAATTGCCACCATTTCTATTTTGTACATTTTTCTCAGGAGTTTGTTTCTCTACTGTCTTTGGTGAGGTATGGGGTGGGGATTAGGCCTGTATTTTAATGATTATTATTTTACAAATAGCAAGTTTTTTTTATAGGTGTGGCTACTGTCAAGTAGTTATTATGAATAAAAATGCTCAAGTTGTCTATTTTTAGGAAGAAAATATGGGTAAAAGGGATCGAGGTTTTCATTTATATTGGCGATGTGGAAGAGTAGTACAGCTGTAAATCTGAAGCATAGACTCAGCATCACTGAAAACATGAGATCTAAGTTGCAATCACCAAACTTTATAAAGTGCCTGTCAAGGTAGCAGACAGGCAGTGAGGTGGGGGCCTGATAGAGTATGGAAATACTGGTGATGAGATGGTGTTAAAATAGTATATTCAACTATCAATAACTTTGTAAATCATGGTTATCTAAATAAAATTTTTTAAAGAAAATTGAAGTAAAAGATAAAAGCTAAGATGAATTATAATATACCTACAGAGAGGAATTCACATTTTCAACAATAAACTTTACTATCTGAATAAAAAGATATTTTTCTACTCTTCCAATACTCTATAATAAAGCACCCCAAATGTCCTCCTTTCTCTCTGTGTCCATTTCAACAGAGGTCCTGTGCTTTTATTTGTATTATAAAGCATTTTCTGGTTTTTGGTTTTTTTGTTTTGTTTTGTTTTTGATACCTGTATCCTTTTCTGTTATATTTTAATAGGTAATGTTGGTACAAAGGACACTATTTGGTCATTTCATTACATTTTATTACTTCTGATGTAACTGTTTTCTAAAGCTAATGTGGGGGATAAAAAACTCAGTCACTTAACTATTTTCTACTATTAAGTAGGGTTTCTTTTGCCATGCAGAAACTTTTAAGTTTGATGTAGTCCCATTTATTTAGGTTTGATGTTAATGTTCTCGCCATTGGCATTCTATCCTCAAAGACTATTTTTGATATATAGGTCTTGAAATATTCTATTTCTTCCTCAATAAACTTTATAGATTCAGGTTTGATTTCAAAGTCTTTAATCCATTTTGAGTTGACTTTTGTGTAAGGTGTGAGGAATGGATCGATCTTTAATTTCTTACAGGTGGTTATCCAGTTGTCCCAACATCATTTGCTGGGGTTTTATTTGGGGGTTTATCTCTGGATAGTCTGTTCTATTTTTTTAATTTTTTATTTTTAATTATATGAACAATAATGCAAAGAAGACAAGGTAAAGTTACAGTGAAAGGACAAGCACCCAAAAACAGAGTTCTCAGAAGAAATCCCCCCTGCCGACACCTTAATTTTGAACTTATAGTCAAAGAACATTAAGAAAAATAAAACTGAACCCATGTACAATTACTTTGTCCCTCAAGTCCCCAGATTGTAGTACATTATAACATTTCTTAGAGGTACACAAAGCAATCTAAAGCCATAAAATTTATGGAACTCCTTAAACTTGAAGGCATAGTAGTTTTTACATTTCCATGCACATGCATATTAGTTTAAGTTAACCTCAAAAGTTTAAGTGGGTTTTCTTGTTTTTTTAAGGTTTAGAGTCAAAGGAGCACAGTAAAAATGGTGTTAGAGTGACAATTATTGTTTGCATAGGTCCACCAAAATATGGGGGACATGGGAAGGAAAAACCTTAGCCTAAATACAAAAAGACCCTACCCGTGAAGTTTCCTGGCATAAGACCAACCCTAGGCTTCAGGCAAACTAGTTTGTCCAATCCAGGTCATTGTCTGTAGTGCCACTAGTTTTATTTTTCACACAGTCTCTGTTGTTGGTATCATGTTTCTTTATTGAAGATCCTGGAATCTGTATATCCTACATTGAAGTCAGGATGATGCAGAGCGTGGATATTTGGTTCTAATCCACTGGTCTAAGACTCTGTCTTTGTTCCAGTACCATGCTGTTTTGATCACTATGGCTTTATAGTAAAGCTTCAGATTAGGTAAAGAGATGCCACCCAGCTTCTTGTTTTTCAGTATGTATTTGGCTAACCTGGATCTTTTGTGGTTCCAGATGAATTTTATAATTGATTGTTCTAAGTCCTTAAAAATGATGTCTGAACACATCATCCTTTGATTTGTGCAAAAGCCAAGATCGCTAACTACAGAAGACTGACTGTGACAACCATGACTGGGCAGAACCTATCCCAGTCCAATAAAAAAGACCCTAGTCTAGGCTTTGGCCTCTGACCTGTACAATAACCAAGATCTCTTAATTCCAGAGGCCTGATTGAGACAACTACAACTGAGCAGAACTTCTGGAAACATAATAAAAGACTCTATCCTACACTTTGCTCTAGGATTGGTGCAAAAACCAAGACCACCAACACAGAAGACTGATTAAAACAACAGTGTTGGAACAGAACTTCTAGAACCATAGAGAAAGACTCCACCTTAGGCTCCATCCTATGACCTGTGCAAATACCAAGATCTCTAGATACAGAAGCCTGATTTTAACATCCACAACTGAGTGCAAAGTTTCCAGACATCACAAAAGAACCTAGGGGAGAGAATAAGAGCATGTACAAAGCCTGTAGTTTTTCCCATGACAGAATACTACAAGGGCAGAGAAAACCTGTATCTCTTAGGCCAAGGGAATACCCTTTCTAATCTCTCCAATATTTACTGTGCCTATGCAAAAAAAGAAAAAGCACAAATTAATTTTTTTGTTATTGTTATTGCTTGTTTTTGTTTTTGGGATTTTTGTTTGTTTTGTACTTTGTTTTGTTTTTATCTTGGGACCATGGTTTTTGTTTGGTTGTTGTCTTTATTGCTGTGGTGCTTTTCAGGTTTTTTGTTTGTCTGATTTTTTTTGTATTCTTGTTATGTTTTTCTTCCTTTTTCCCTTTCTTCTCTTAAATTGATATTTATAGCCTCTCGAAGGACTCCTCCCGTGTTTTGCTTGTTTGATTTTGCCCCTCCCCCTTTCTTTCCTTCTTCCTTCCTTCTAACAGAACCACAGAATTTGAACCATCTTGTTCTACCTCACAAAGTGGAGAAATAATGGAGGGTACCAAGACTAAACAGTCGTATGAACATGAAGTAGAAATAAAAAATGATCAGCCTTAAACACCAAATACAAAGCCAACGACAATAGAATCAACACCCAATCTACAACAAACTATACACAGAGCAGACCACTTATGCTAGCAACCCCGGGGGCAAAAGAGGAGGATATGGGATGCATGCTGGAAACAGGTGGAGGGAGGACAACATTGGTGGTGGGAATGGCCCTGATTCAATGTCACTATGTACCTAAAATATTACTGTGACAGATTTTTAATCTACTGTGGTAAAAATAAAAATTATTTAAAAAAATTCTGCCACTTCCAATGATTTTGTAAAAATATACTTAAACTAAAAGGCAAATCCTTTTTTTAAAAATCTAACCAACATTCTTACTGCATTTTGAAGCTAATGGCATGAACCCATACACACTTGCATTGTATGTCTTGTGGAGGTCAAGCTGACTGGTACCAAAGAGTCATCATGTCTGTGATTCTCCTCCCAGACTTCCAGCTTCAGACAACAGGGCATCTTTGCACAAGGAGGAGGCTACTGTATTCAGTTGTACCTCTCCTACAAATTTATCGCCATATTCATAGAAGCATTTCAAGTCTTCTAGATCAGTGAATATCTCATTACATGAAAAGCCTGCCCCTAAGATGGCTTCTTTTTCTTCTGTTTACATTTCAGAAACAAAAACAGAAAAATATTTTTTCAACTTCACACTGTACTGCCAGGATGGGCCGCTGGAGTTAATTTGCCTAAGTTGACTTTTTCATCAGCGATGGTCAAATATTTTTCCCAAACATATTGAAAATGCGATTTTTACCTCTATGTACTTAAGACAGTTGCAAAATGTACATGAAATTTAAGATTTAAGCAACACACTTGAAACCATGTTTTAGGAAGCTCATTTGGGACTTACATTTCTTAGAAATTACCTACTAATTTCTGGGCCACGAAACAATCCTTTAGAAACAAGGTGTGCTCATGTGGTGAGCAGGCACACTCACTCTCTGCACACTCCCTGGCAGATCTGGCTTCCCACCATCTTAGTGAGGAGGATCCCAGAGACCCTGAAGAAGCGAGAAACTCAACAAAGCGCCTGGTTCACCAAACAACTATGTAGCTCGGGATTTCTCAACTGGCCCCTTAAAGGTCCAAGGAGGCAGTCACAGATGAAAGTAATATAAATGGGGGTCAGGGAAACACAGCATGAGACTACGAGGTCAACCAGTAAGACAGGGGGCCAAGATTGAAAAGGAACTTTAAAGGAAGAAACAAGATTGGAAGGGGACATGGTTGATGGGGACATTGGTGGCTGGAAATGTGCACCGGTAAAGGGTGGTGTACATTCTATGACTGAAAGTCAACCGTGAACAATTTTGTAACCACAGTACTTAAATAAATTATAAAAAAGAAGAAAAACTTTATTACTGTTAAAACACATATGTCTTCATAAAATATCTTTGCAAATTTCAAAAATAAATAGTTAAGAAATGCAGATATAGAGCTGCATTCTTCAACCCTGGCCCATGGATCAGTGTTAGTCTGCAGTTTTAACAAAACTGAAGGCCACAGGTCTGCTGTCTTGGTTAAAACTCTGTGGACTGACTGTAAATAGGACAGGTACAGGCCAGAATGGGCAAGAAAGGTGAATCTGGTAGAATACATGAGTCTTTCTGAGGGGACTAACTTTCTTTATATAAATGAGAACAAACTTTCATTATATGAAGGCTGCAGAACAATATTGTTGCTTTATGAGCAGTCAAGGGGTAAAAAGAGTTTAGTGTAGGTAAAAAGAAAAATAAAAAAGGCTTTGACAAATCAAATCCAAGGAAAGGCAATGAACATCTAACAAAAAGCTAGATCATACATATCTGTATTTACACCAATCTGTATTAATATTTCCTGGTTGCTTACAGAAATCTGTATTCAATTTAACTGTTACATTACTTTTTAAGAGGAATGGAAGATAGCTCAAAGGTCTGGGGTTCATGCCTGGCATAAGTAGACCCAAGTTTCCTGGCACTGACTTAGGCAAGGCACCACTGGGCCAGAGCAGTATGGACCTTTGAGCATCTAGCCTGCACATAGGGATCAGTCTCAATATTAGTACCCTGGGGCACCTTTAGGAGTTATTGCCTTGGTGAGCTCTCCTGAAAATTGCTTTTTATATCTGGTTACTAAATATCTAAGCAGCACAAATATTTTTAATGAAGTTTTATGAGTCACAAAATACAAGCTAGAGAAATATTAAAATAAGATTAGAGGTTAGAATGTTATCTGCTTAACACCTCTGGTATTTTTGCCTATATTGAAAATTATGATTTTACAATATGGTTCCATTTTAGTTGTTGTTAATATAATTTTGTTTGTTTCATTTTTGTTTTGAAATCACACCAGGAAGTACTCAAGGTTATTCTGTATAGTGCTTAAAACTATGAGATATTATATTTTTCTACTTTACCGAATATTTCTTTATTGAAGTATTCTTTTGTTTTGTTTTGTTTTTCTTCCAGCAAAAAATTCTATATTGTTTTTTTTTTAATTTTTATTTTGATCATAGTGGTTTACATAGTGTTGACAATAATATTTTAGGTACATATTTACATAAAATCAGGGGGGATTCCCATCACCAAATTGTCCTCCCTACACCTCCGTTTCTGTCCTACCACCCATTTCTTCTTCACTCACCCCAGGGCGGCTAGAATATGTGGTCCCCTCTGTATCTAACCCACAACTTAGTAGTCTTGCACCTGTTTGGTCTTGATGCCTCCCTTAGTTCCCCCTCTAACTTGAGGCAGGACTAGCTAGTTCAAGTTGCGTGGTTTTGTTTGAAAAAGAGAAAAGTAGGGGCCCGGCGGTGGCGCTAAAGGTAAGGTGCCTGCCTTGCCTGCGCTAGCCTTGGACGGACCGCGGTTCGATCCCCCGGTGTCCCATATGGTCCCCCAAGCCAGGAGCAACTTCTGAGCACATAGCCAGGAGTAACCCCTGAGCGTTACTGGGTGTGGCCCAAAAACCAAAAAAAAAAAAAAAAAAAAAAGAGAAAAGTAATAAACTGGGGTAAGGGTCTAATACACCGAAACTGGGCGGAATCCTTCTAGAGGCTCTCATCATCGATTTGAGAGATGGAGAAAAAGAAGGTGAAACACTCCACCAGTACCAAAAGAAGTGTCAAATATCCAGTGAGGGCTCGAGCTATATCGATAAGCACCACAAAAAAAAACAGACAAACAAACAAACAAAAAAAGCAAAACAAACAAAAACAAACAAACAAAAAAACACGCCATGGTCTTGAAATGAGAAACATGGGATAGCACATAACGAAAGAAAAGAAAGGAAGAGAAAATATAAGTATGATTGGGGACAATATTGAAGTATTCTTATTGGCTCAATAAGTATTAACTGATGCCACTATGTGCTAAGCAGTAAGGATACAGGTGATGAACAAGATCAGTTTGGATACTGTTCTCAAGATCACATTTTCTACATGACTTTGATTCTTTTTTTTCTCTTGGTGCATGTACAGAATGCAGGACCTCATGTACGCAAAGCATGTGTTCTACCCGGGAGCTATATCCTTAGCCTTAATTTCATTCTTTCATAATTTTATAATTTCATTATGCTCTGAAGATTAGTGGCCTGGGTTACCTCTTAAAATTCACCTTTCTATGTTAACCCAGTATATTTGTTGATTCTGCTCATAAGCTCATTTTCTTCAAGAAAACTCATAATTATTTTTGATGAAGAGATGTTTATTCGGGTGGTCTTTAAGTATATCCTCTATATAGATTGCTCAATAGTTATAATGGGAAATTATACTATACAGACAATACAAAACACTACATTCATTGGGTGATTTGAGTGAATGAGAAATATATGAATTATCATATGTCTTCAGATGAGTGAGATGTCCTGAGAAAGTGTATTCTCATAAAAACAATACACATAATTTATAAACTATCAGTATCTATTTTCTTTTTTAAATTCCAGATGTATCTCTCAATGCTATCCAATATACTACCAAATTAACTAGGCAGTTTTTAGCATAGTCAGTTTTGGTTTGGTTGTTCTTTTGATTGCAATTTCCCTTCATCTAAGCCAATTTTTAAAATTATTTAATAAAAATGAAGTTCACTTTAACTCCTTTAAGGAGAAAACTAAGTTCATCATTTGAATTCTTTTTTTTTTTATAGCACATATTTTCTCTTAGCTCAATAAAATATTGGTTCATGTTTATTATTGAACATTTATTTTCCACAATGCTAAGATTTTTTTCCTACATTCTGTATCCTAGCAGTGAATTTCTGGCTAATATTTCTCCTGATGATTCAAGACTGACTTTACTAGCAGATCTTCTGTTTCTTGTTCGAAAGAGAAAGAAAACTATCAGGTTTGACATAAAGAATGTAGAGGTCTATCATTAATTTTTCCTGATACCAAGATGAGAGCAAATGTCCCCTTAAAAATATATTGAGCCTGGGAGGGGCCTGGTGTGCTAGCACATCAGGGAGGGCATTTGCCTTGCAAGCTGCCAACCCAGCTTCAATCCCCAGCATCCCTAAGCCTGCCAAGAGTGATTACTGAGCATAGAGGCAGAAATAATAGCTGAGTGCCTCGAAGTGTGGTGAAAAAACAAACAAAAATATATAATGAGCAAGTTAGCACCTAAGGACTCCACTAGTATTTAATCTCAAAGCAGACATTCAATCAGTTTTGTTTTAGGACCAAGTATACCAGAGAGTCTCTAAATTCCTGTTGAAAGAATAACAGCCAAAAGTTACATCCACTGCTCAATTTGATACTCTATATGAGTAGAAAAAACATTCCATAAATTTCAAATGCATAACTGGACAGAATCAAAACTTAAGGGGCCTTCTCTAGGATATTCAGACTGACAAGACTGGCCCAAGAACGTTCATCTTATGGGTGTTAAAAATTTAAAGAATACATGATCAGATCTTATGTAGATCTGGTGAGCTAAAGAATAAAAGGGACTCAAAATAACAAAGAAAAGCAATTTTTACAAGCCCCATGGAACTATTTCCAATAATTTTAAATGACTTCAGATATCTTTATCAGACTAGAAAATGCTTTAAATCTCAGAATGCCATAGAATAAAGTTATTACTACATATTTAGAAATTTTAAATACGTCAATTTTAAAGGACAGGTTATTTTGTTATTTATACTATACCATAGAATTCTTTAAGAGAAGAAAAATGCTAAATTCATAAAAGCATTTCCAACTAAAAGTTTAATACCAGCTTTTAATTTGAAACTGCTAAATGCAATTGTGTTCGTTCCTTCAATTAACATGCCAAAACAGATAAAACAGGCTATTTAATCAAAGCGTTATGCTTACCCTGAAAAATCAGCAGAATATTGTCCATAATCAAAGATATAAACTCTAGTAATTTGGCACACTGTGAGGTATCCCAAAGCAAACACAAAACAATATCTGTAAAACAAAAATAAGCTGTATTAGTGAAAAATAAAATATTCATTTTTGTTAAGGAATACATTTAAAGTAATGTATTACTACGATGTGGTTCAAATTAAATATACTAGGTTGATTTGATAAACAGCTTTCTTCAATACAAAAACAAATTAGTTTTATTAATTCGGTTCACTTGAATGTTGTGCCATCCTCATGGTAAATGCATTTCATTGCTATCTTTTTTTTGGTTTTTCCTTCTTAATGACTTCCAGATACCCAATTATGTATCTGAGTACCATGATCAGATACATTTTCTAGTTAAATTTAGTACATAGTTTATATTTTTCTAGTTATTCTTCCTTTATGAAAAACAAAATTTAGTAGAAAAATATCTGGTTAAAACATACTGCACATAGTCTTAGAACTTTTTTAGCTTGTCCTCAGTAGGCTAAAATCATTCATCCTGTGAGGGGATCAGGTGTCATTTATTCTCATTTTCTAGGCATGAACATTTAGTGCTTTCACAGTCTAATCCACTTGGCAGAGTTACAATAAATAAAAATAGACTGGGGGATGGGGAAAAAATTATATATTAAAGGGAGAAAATAGAAACCCAGAAACAGATTCTAGAACATATAACACATTATAAGATAAAAAACTGCTGTGCACATGAGTGGTAATGGGTGTCTGATGACCTAATAATTAGTAGCATTTTGATGGCAGGAAGGGAACTATACAATTCTAAATGGAGAAAAGAATTATATACACAATATATAAAAACTTATGTATCAAATATAATGGACTAATAAAATGCTTAACTTAGGAAAGAAATTTCTAACCACATATATGATAAAATAAAAAGAAATTTAATATATTTACATAAATTAGTCTCTAGTCTCTTATGTAATCAATTCATGAATTTTATGAGTTATTTCAAACTTCAAACAGGTAGTTTTAAATCTACTGAAATTATTCCTGATCAATAAAGGGGGAAAAGGAAAGAAGGTAAAAATTGGTGAGAAAGAGAAAAAGCTTTCTTAACTATGCTTTAAAATGTTGTTATAATCCTGATAACTACATTTGGGAAAATAATACCTATTCATATTCAGATACAAATGTTGACAAATAATCAAACTTTAAAAGTTCTAATATGCATGTAGGGGGTAGAGAGATAGTACAGCAGGTAGGGAGCTTGCCTTGCATGTGGATGACCAGGGTTTGATCCTTGGCACCCCATATGATACCTGGGCCTCACCAGGAGTGATCCCTCGTGTAGAAGAAGGAATAAGACCTGGGCATAACTGAGTATGACCCAACACCAAAATAAAACAATCTTTTTAATATATAAAGCATTTGGCTTATTTTTTTACCCTAAATGTGACCTTAATGGTCTCCATTTCACTGTCCTTCTACAACTGGATTTTCTGTGTTCCACTGGAGCAGTGATGCAAGCAGTAGGGCATTTGCCTTGCTATGAGCTAACCTAGGACAGACCCTGGTTCAATTCCCAGTGTCCCATATGGTCCCCCAAGCCAGGAAAGATTTCTGAGCACATAGAGATGCCATATGAAAGATCTATCAGTTAAATCCCTGGCCCACAAAATCATAAGCAAAATAATATACTAAACAACATTAGGCATTAAGTCTATGCAGAAGAATAATGAAAGGAGGAACTGCCAAGTGAAATTTAGGTGTAACCTTAATACAACTTGTCTCTTTATGGAGAACTGGGCTTGAAGAACCAAGTCCAAGAAGCTGCATCCAAACTAAAACTTGAGATCAGGCAGACATCTGAATGAAGCCTCACTACCCAATGAGAAGACAAAAACTCAATGACTCTTAGGAGAGAAGTGAGATTTTTTTTTTGTAGGATGTTTGTGTGGACCAGAGACAGAATATCTCCAAAAACTACTTTGCCCATTACACTATCTCTCTCACCAGCTTTTGGATTTGGTTGGACTTAATCATTTGGTTTTATCAATAGAGTACAATGGAAATGACTTCCGGAGGGTTCGTCATATGAAATCTCAGGGAGGGGACTATGATAGTGGTGATGGTTGGGGAGGATCGTTCTGACTGGGAGCTGGCTGCTGGGGGTAGGAGAAGATGAGGTGAAGTGCATGATATCCTTTCAATGACAGTATTGAAAACCATGGTGTCTGGAAGGAAGGGAGAGAAAGGACTGATGTTTGTCTTAGAGGAATGGAGGTATTCCAAGCAACAACTCTTGTGCCTCTCCCAGTCAATAGCCAACATGCCTGACAGCTGCGGAAGAGAACCCTTTTGGATGTAGAGCAGTCATAGATCATAAATTGTCTGCATGCCCAGTCAATATTTAATAACAAATAATTGGCATCCCAAACAAAATTAGCCATTAAATTTAGTCACCACACCAAATTATGTAAGCAATAATACATAGTTACGCCATTGACTTTGGGATCACCTGTCATCTGCAATAGATAAATAATTATTTTATAAGAATTTTGCAAATTAAAATAGTAATTTAAAATAAAATATCTAAATTAGGGAGGATTTTATAGACACCAGTATAATTCAATATAGTAATAATAGTGATATATATCATTATATTGATGGCATAAAGGTAAAATAGCTATAGTAAATGGATTTAAAAGTTAATAAAATTTAATGTTTCTACATAAATCAAACTCTTAGTAAACTAAGGAAAAAATGCTCTCTAATGTTTAAAAACTCTATCAAAATATTAAGTCAGCTTTAAGTCACTAGTATATCTGGCCAAAATGCCTGGGCTTTTGAAGTAGATAAGTAAAGGTTTGTATGTTAGTATGATTATCATACTTCTAGAATTATTTTGAACATTCAAATAACATCAAAGTTCATGCTCCTCAAATTTATTTCTAAATTTAGTATTATAATCCCAATTAAAACCTTAGCAATACTGGGCTTGAAAGAGAGCTCAATAGGCAGAGTTCATGCTTTGCCTACAAGAGGAAGTTCTGGCACTGCTTGGTCCCTTGAGAGCTGGTGGGAGTGCAACCCCCCAGCAAGGAATAACTCCTGAGAACAACTACGTGTGGTCACCCCACCAAAATTAAACCTTCTAGAGCAGTTCTTCTGAAGTGGGAGCTAACACAATCCTCTGTGTGATTCCTAGATATTTCGATGAAAATAATCTAGGAGGGGACCACAGCATAATATTAAGGGAACAACTAGTAGGAGAGGGTGAAATAGAAGAAAGAAACAAGATCAGTAAGGGGCTATGATTAAATAAAGGTTGAGAAACACATTTCTAGAGAGACTCTGACTAACAATTTTCAAGGTCTCCTGAAAAACTAAATAAACATGAGGAGGAGGACTTTCCCTATCCTAGCAGATAAATATGCCATGTTGATTAATAGCATAGTATTGTTTCAAAAATAGATCAAAAGATTAACCAAACAGAGAGTAAAATTAAAAAGAGACTCATTGTATAAGCCAGTGTTTGTTTATTAAAAAGTTGGCATATAAAATTAAGGGAGAAAGATGAATGAGATAAATGAGATTCAAAGTTAGCTTTCCTGCAGAAATAAAAAGTTCCCCAACTCACACTACACACACATATTAAAATTCAGACTGTGAAGAGATATAAATGGAAAAAAGTATGATAATAAAATGTATTAGAATACAAAAAAAAAAAAAAGCCGCACTTAAATCCCAGAATGGAGAATCTTAACAAATATGTTTTAAAATGCCATAAATAAAGCCTGACAAATATCTATAACACTAGAAATATCTATGACAGATGACAATAAAAAGTAATAGAAATTATTTATTATACAAGAAACCTAAAAAGAATTAAAATGTTAGTAAAAATAGATAAAATATAAATAGCAATTTAGAATAAAAGTAACTCAAACATTAAAAGTATGGGGCAGGAGCAGTAGTCCCAGGGGTAGGGCATTTGCCTTCACATGCTAACCTAGGACAGACTGTGGTTCGAACCCCCAGCATCCTATATGGTCCCCCAAGCCAGGAGCGATTTCTGAGTGCATGGCCAGGAGTAACCCCTGAGCGTCACCAGGTGTGGCCAAAAAAAGCAAAAAAAAAAAAAAAAAAAAAAAAAAGTAAAAGTAAATATGAGCCAAGGAATGATCAGGAAATAACAAAATATAGAAACCTATATATAAAGTTTTAAAGTAAGCAATATCCAATCTGGGTAAAAAAAAATAACAAAGCAAAACAAAACAAAACAAAAAAACTTAAATACAGTTGCTAACAAAAATTTTTAAATATTTTCCATTTTGCTAGGTGATTTTGCAGTATCCAGTAAAATTGGTCCTCTCACCATCATTTGCTATCAAGAGTCTATTCTTAAAAAGAAACAACAGGACTAAAGTGGGTGGGGTGTTTGCTTTACATGCTATCAATTCACGTTCAATCCCCAGGACCACATATTGTCTCTGAAGCCCTGCCAAAAGTGAACTCTTAACAGAGAGCCCGGAGTAATCCCTGAGCCCCACCAGGTGTGGTTCTAAGGCCCAAAAATATTTTTAAATAAAATAAATACACACAGAACAAATATACATGCAAAGATATTTACTAAAGCACTAATGTAACCTAAATAATTGGCAAGTCAACAAAATGATTCCAATGTTTTAGTTAAATGGAACTAAAACAGAAAGTCACACTATGGAATATATTTATAGAGACAAAGAAAACATCTATCTCTCTCTATATATATACACAGGGAAAGCTAGCTTTGAATCCTAATCAGTATCCCACCATGAAGGTTCTATATATACATACAATGAAAGTGTTAAGTGGGGAATAGCAACTAAGTAACAATGTTTTTTTTTTTTTGGTTTTTGGGCCACACCCTGCTATGCTCAGGGGTTACTCCTGGCTGTCTGCTCAGAAATAGCTCCTGGCAGGCAGGGGGGACCATATGGGACACCGGGATTTGAACCAACCACCTTTGGTCCTGGATCGGCTGCTTGCAAGGCAAACGCTGCTGTGCTATCTCTCCGGGCCCGTAACAATGTATTTATAAGTTTAATAATTTCCAGGGAAAATATAAATTCATGTTTATATATACATGTGTGTACATATGTTTGTCCATATAAACATATTGAAATATAATGGGAAAAAGTTCTATAACAAAATGATTATCTCCATATGCATTTCAAATATCTCCCTTGCTCTCCTCTAAGACTAAAGGATATGGCAGTCAAGATCTAAAATACCGACTTTTTGGCCCTGTATGGGAAAGGTTGGCTGATCCACCATATTAGAGTTAAAATGAAATGCCAATAATGCACATTAAGCTAAAAAATGTTGCGAGACAATAGCAACTGCATTGCATTGGGAATAGCCCAAAAATATAGTTTCCAATATTTAAAAGACTAATATCAAATTCAAATTTTTTCAGCAAAAACACCAAAACTGCTCAAATAGTAAATGAGAAAAGTTCTGACATGCATCTTTAATTTTTTGCTTTCATTTTATTCATTGATATAAACAGAACTACCAAAATTTGTGTTAGAAATATGTTAAATGACCGTGATATTAGCAATTTGGTGGGGGGGGGCACACCTAGTGGTGTGTTGTGTATTTTTTGTAATATTGTTTTTGCCTGTCATCCCACCTGGATCTTCCAGGTGGGGGCGATTAAGAAAATAATAAAATAGCTTGTTAGGGAGGCATAAGGGGCTTTTTTGCCAGAGCTGATGGCTGGTTTGGTTTGCTTTTTGGAGCTGGCTACAGACTGACAAAAGACTCTCTTTGCTGAACCTTTGGTCCCCTAATCTTTTGTCTGTGTTGATTATTTACTCCAGATATTATTACTAAGGTCTCCCCAAAGGGGAGGACAGAAGAATGGGATTTAAATTTAATTTATCTTTCTGGGAGTTATTTGGGGACTCAGAAACAATCAATAAGGAGTTCAACTTCCACCAACAGTGGTGCTCATGGCTCACTTTACTCCTGGCTCTGTGATTAGGTATCACTCCTGGAGGAATATGAGAAGCCATAGATGAGATCAGACCAGAGTGAGCCACAAGTAAGGCTCACTGTCCATTTTATTTAACTCTCCAGTCCCATGAGCAACTTCTTTAAGGATCTATATTGTGATCTGTATACCATGAAGCAGGTACTTATAGCCTCATTTTTCAAATTATGAGAGACTTATAGCAACCATAATTTATGTATAGAGCTTGACAAAGTTCAATGACAATACTCTATGGAAATCACTTGGATATATGAAATTTATAAGAGTATGGGGGGGACAGAGTGATGGTGCAAGCGGTAAGGCATCTGCTAGCCTAGGACAGACAGCTGTTCGGTCCCCTGGCATCCAATATGGTCTCCCAAGCCAGGAGCGATTTCTGAAGTGCATAGCCAGGAGTAACCCCTGAGCATCACTGGGTGTGGCCCCACCAAAAACAAACAAACAACAAAAAAGTACTGTGTATCTTTATTATTTGTATATTGTGCACTGAATGTTAAATTAGTAAAATTTATAGTAAACATATACGTGCATATTGATGTATATATTTCCCCTAGAAAGTCAGTATGTTCTTAAAAAAATTTACCAGTAGGGGAATTGACCAACACAATTCAATGGTAGGGAGGAATACTGGGGTCCTTGGGAAAGAGGTAGTTACACTGGTGATGGGTGTTGAGTTAAAATTATATGCATGGGACACCACCAATAATACTACTGTAAATCACAGAAGCTTAATAAAAATAAAACGATTAAAATATTAAAAAAAACATTTACCAGCATACTGAGTATTTGAAAAGTTGCTAATAGAGACTTGTATAGTAGTTGTAAATTATACTCTAACTTTTGAAAATTTAAGTTTTAGGAAAAGGACTTTAAATATATCAATAATTTTTATTGATTATACTTTGAACGATAATACTTACATAGTATGTATTAGGTAAATAGAATAAACATATTCCCCCATCTTTTTGAATTGTAACTACTGGAAAATTTAAGTACCATTTGGGACTTATAAGGTATATCTAAGGAACAAGACTAAAAAGTTTTCCTAAAGAAAAAAAAAAACAAAGTAAAAGACAAAGAAGGGTGCCAGATACACTGATAGTAGATCCTTTATTTTCAGCATCTGAGGTTTTCAATGCAACCATATGCATCTATGAGGTAGAAAGCTAGGAGGTTAAGGACTATACTGATGAACAACAAAAATACTTCCATTGAAGCTACTATGTCATGACTTCATTTGTCCTAACAGCTGCTTAGTGTTCCATTGTGTAGATGTACCACAGTTTATTTAGCCTCTCATCTATTCTCAGGCACTTGAGTAGTTTCCAACTTGGGTTGTCTATTTTGAATAGTGCCATGATGAATATAGGAGTGAAGAGGGACTTTCTGCATTGTGTTGTTAGGCTCTTAGGGGTAGGTTTCTAAGAGTGGTATTGCTGAGTCATATAGATATGAAGAGTATTATGCTGAGTGAAAATGAGAGGGGGAACATATAATGGTAGCATTCATTTGTAGGATTTTTTTTTTAAAAAAATGATAGTATGGTTAAAAAAATATCCAGAGACAATAGAGATGAGGGTCAAAAGGACCATCCTACAGTAGGAAGAATCCCACAAATAGTGGTGGGGTGCAGTTATGGCAGAGAAGGGACCGCCATGACAGTGATAGTTTGCAATGATCACTCTGGACAAGAACTGGGTGTTGAAAGGAGATAAAGTGATATGTATGATGTTCCTTCAGCAACAACACTGCAAACCACAGGGTCAAAAAGGAAAAAAGAGAGAGAGAAACAGAAAGAGAGTCTTGCCAGAGAAACAGGCAGGGGAGAGGACAGGAGGGAAACTGGGAAGACTGGTGGCAGGAAATGTGCACTAGTAAACAGTGTTGTATATTGTAAGACTGAAACTCAATTATGAACAACTTTGTAACTGAAAGAAAAAACAACTGTATTGTGAACAACTTTGTAAACCATGGTATTTAAATAAAATAATTTCCAAGAATTAAAACAATAAAGCTACAGTGCCAACACTGAAGCAAACAAAATAGAAAGTATTTTAGGTGGTGGGTTATTTTTTTTCCTATTCTCTGCAGTTGATTGCATTTTCAAATGATACAAAATCCCATCAAATTTTTCATTGCTACCTTTCCTTTTGAGTTAGACTGAAGGGAGGGGTAATGAGAAAATTTAGAAGCAAAGTAAAGCAGACAACTAAGTCAATATGTGTGTCCTTTGTGTGTTCTAAGTGCTATGGCCAAAATATGCATTTTATTGTGTATTCAAACAATACTGTTCATGAAAATAAAATCCAGACAGACCGGAACAGACAGATTATTATGTGGACTTAAATAAAACTCTTTACTTCTCTACTCTTGTTCACTTCCTTATAAAATGCAAATGCCAAGATGCAGATGATTCTAACTCACTGTGGCCTTGCCCTCCCACCATTCCAGGATTATGGGTAACCTGCAGAACACTGAGGTCAGCTCCATGCACGCAGGGGTCTCAAACTCGCGGCCCTCCATACAACATTTTGTGGCCCTGCCCTAGAGGAATCTTTTTTTGTTTTGTTTTGTTTTAGTTGTTTGGGTCACACCCCCCAATGTTCAAGGTTTACTACTGACTTTGCACTCAAGGATCACCCCGACTTTGCCTCCTGCGGCCCCCAGGTAAATTGAGTTTGAGACCCCTGAGTGTGAACAGAGCATCTGGAAATGCTTTTCTCTTTAGAGAGCAACATTTATTGTTTTCATGTCCACCAAGGCAAGAGCCAGCTTTAACTAATGAAAACAAAACAAAACAAAAACAGAGCTGGCTTGGGAACAAAGTTAAATATGCGAAGAAAGAAAAATAGAAAAATCAAATAAAAAAAATTAGAATGTTTCTATGCCCTCATGAACACCACACTGCTGAATTAACCAAAATGAGCTGCCCAGCCTCATGAATTTTTGTTTTGCGAGGTGAATGTTTCTACACTGTTCACCTATTATATCACCCTGAATTGGGATTTCTGCTCTCTACAGATTGATATTTCCTGATATAACTGTTATTAATATCAAAATCAAACCAACAACATATGGAGAGATTCACAAGAGAACATTTTATTAAAATATGAAAGTTGAATTACTGCCTCATTATAAAAGCAAAATTACATCCATTCATTTAGATACTAGATGTGAAGTGGAAAATGATCACAGGGAAAACAAGATGCAAGGTATCTTTGAAAGTTATTAAACTAGAATTGCCAAGAACTGAAAAAGAATTCTCCAAACAAGGTAAATAAATATCAATAACCATTTCCAAATACTGATGAAAATAAAGACAAAAAGTAACAAGTGAGGGGCCATGGGATAATTTAATGGCAATTTGCCTATCTTGTGAGAAGGTGTCAAGTTCAATCCCTAAGACCCATTCTAGAGCCAACAATGGTCCCCCATGGAACTACTGTTTAGGATTCACCAGCACTACAGTGCATGATCTCTGGCACATTACAACCAAGCATGTCTAAGCATCAGAGATAAAGTTTAAACCACCAGTGAGCACAACAAAATCATGTGTATGTGACCGTGGCCACTGCTAAAACAACAAAAGGGAAGGAAAGTGAAAACACACACACACACACACACACACTTGCTTGTTTTAATGTGCTGAATCAAACTAATGAGTTGATGGAGTCAGACAGCTTTGTTTATAGTTCAACTTCAGGAAAGCTTTCGTACCTAATCACATTTCTTTCTGCTTACTTTGCTTTTCCCTGTCTATATTTTCCAGGACTGTTTGCTTATACTTTTAAAATCATGTAGCGTAAGTCCTTAACCTTTGTTCTTTTCTTTCAGAATAATCTGTACCTCTTAGCAGTCTCTGAATTTCTACATAATTTTTATAATTTTACTTTTCATATAATATTTAGAACTTAAAAACTCTCTTAATTAAATCAAAAGATAAGCACACCATCTTGAGAACTACAAACACAAAATAAGAAAAATAAAACTGGTATTTAGATGTTCAAGTCTTGTGCAAGATAAAACACATAGCTCAGTGAACAGAATATAGACTAAAAGTCCCATATAAACATGAAAAGTAATTCGATACAGAATAGATGGCACCTGAAATGATGCTGAGAAAAATAGATGTGCATATAAAATATAATCATTTCCCATCATATAACACAGTAAAAATTAATTCTAATTATTAACTTAAGCTTAAAAACTATATAACTTTAGGGCTGAGAGATAGTACAGGCTTTATGCATGCTTTGCATGCAATCAACCCATGTTCAATCCTTAGCATTACATGGTCTTCCCAAACTTCAAGGGAAGGATGAATTTTACAATATTAAAGCATGCAAGGCAGGTACCCTACCCAGTGTACTATCTCTCTGATCCATTCATATTTTACAATGGGGAAAAAAATCTCATCCTTTCCTAGAGTATGTTGTTAAAGATGTTATTGTCACTCCACATACTTGCCTTTTATATAAATCCTGACATAGTAAGAGTAAACCATCATTTCCAAAACCTACCCTCAGGTCTGGTACAAGCAGTAAGGCATCTGCCTTGCGCACACTAGCCTAGGACGGACCGCGGTTTGATTCTCCAGCATCCCATATGGTCCCCCAAGCCAAGAGCGATTTCTGAGCACATACCCAGGAGTAACCCCTAAGCTTCACTGGGTGTGGCCCAGAAACCAAAAAAAAAAAAAGATAACAAACGGATCTTTACTATTATATATTATAACCATGTTATTGGAGATAAACAATGTGAATTTCTGGTCTGGTAATAGTATTATAGCACTAAAAATGTGTATATTTACATGCTTGTAAACTAACATTACTTGAATAAATTAATATTTTTAAAGGCAGCAAGAGAAAAACAGTTACATAGGGGAATGAGGCATCAATATCAGAAACAATAGAGAGAATGCACATTCAAAATGAAAGACAAGTTGTTAAAAACAAATGTTGAAAATTTGTTCAAACACAAATTACCTATTCAAAAATATACCCTTCAAAATGAGGATGAGGGATTGGACTGATAGTACCAGTTAAGGCACCTACCTAAAAGTAGCCAATCCTAATATCCTAATTCCATCCCCAGCACTGAGCACCCTGGGTGTAACCCAAGTCTCCCACCTCCAAAAAGTGAGAAATAAATATAGGCATTCCCAAATATATAAAGACATGTCATCATTTTAGAAGATATGCTTTAGGGTAGAAGATAATGTACCAGATAGTAACTTGAATCCATAGGCAGAAATGTTTAACTCCAGAAATGCTCAATGTATGTATAAATATAAAAGATAGTAAGCATATACATTATCTTTATTTCTTTAAAGGGTGAGAGGCTTTGTAAAGCAAAGAATGAGATATATTTTCAAGAGAAAACATGCTCTTCTCCAGAGAGAAAAGCCAAGAGTATACATATCATGCTGAGATGCAGCCAACGTTCCAGGTGGACAATGAGAACTGGTTTGTAGTGCGACTTCTTTCAAAGTGCTCTGGACTGGAGTTCTCAGCACACAGAAAGATCAATCTCAGTGCCGACACAGGGAAGAATCTTGAATTGTAGATGATCCTTTCATACTATTATCATGACTTTGAGTCTCTTGAAGCTTTGCCTTTTTTGAAAAGTCTACTCTCCTCTGATGGTTCCGCAGCTTCTGCATCTGGTTGGTGGATCATTTTCTCCATCCCCAAAGATCTCAGTATTTGCATCTCAAAGGGAGATGACTTCATGCCTGTGGATTACTTCAGAGCTAGGCCTAAAGTAGTCCAAGGCCCATGCTAGACATAAATTCTACTTGGGAATAATCTCCAAGACTCTCATTTGTTTTCTTAAAAGTTTCTATTTATTGGGACTGAAGTGGTGGCAAAGCAGTAGGGCATTTGCCTTACATTTGGCTGACCTAAGATGGACCACAATTCGATCCCCCTGTGTCCCATATGGTCCCTGAGCCAGGAGCGATTTCTGAGCGCATAGCCAGGAGTAATCCCTAAGCATCACAGGTGTGGTCCCCCCCAAAAATATTTATTTATTTGACATCTGTATTTGATGAATCATGGTCATCATAGCTTCTTTTAATTATTTAAATGCATGTATAGTGTGTGTTTTCAACTCCTTGGTAAAGTCAATACATGGCTGAGATGGTTTCGCCTGACTGCTTCCTGTTTCTCATAGTTTTCTGTTCAAAGCAGGACGTGTTAAACAAAACAGAGTCTTGATTTGTTCTCATGAGAATCACTATGACATTTTTTGGTTTTGTTTGATTGAAATTTGATGAATTTCTCTCCCTCACTGTGTACAGCTGCTCACGTATCAATGCAATTTCTTAAATTCCTAATTTTACTTTTAGCTTTATTCAAGGGGTCACCCCCTCCCTATGTGCCCATGTCTTCATTTCTGGAAAATCATTAGGCTGTGCTTAGACTCAAACAACGTTAGTCAATAAGCTTTCTGCCTGCTGCCAATGAATTGCCCTGTGCCCATATGTGAGGCATCTGGCTGAGGCACATCAAGACACCAGCAGTTTCTATGTCTACCTCAGCCTTTCCTCTCTTGCCTCTCAGGCTTCCTCAGCATGAATTTTACCTCCTGGAAGCAGAGCTGCTATACATAGATGGTCTCAAGCTCTCTAACTTCTAGTTCTTGCCAGCATGTGGACCATATCCTCAGGAGTAGCAACTTGGAGACATTTCTGTCAGCACACAGCATGAATTTTCTGCTTCTAATTCCAAATCAAGTCAGCCACCTTTGGTGTAAAAGCAGCTGCTTTCTCCCATTGCCAGCCCAGCCCCAGGAGAATCAGTCTGACAAGGAAGGAGGAATGTGGGTACCCCTGATGAGAGCATCACAGAGCCTTTCTTCCCAGGCAGCAGGGTTTCCTCATCAGTTACTGCTGTTCAAAGTTGTGTTCATTTTTGGTCAATTTCTAGAGTCCTAAAGTGAGTTTTATAGCTATTTGGGGGAAGGAAGGAGAAGACGTGTGGATCGGGTTATGCTTACATAATACTAATATTAATAGTTGGAAGTTGTATCAAGAAAAGTGGGGTTTTATAGACCAGCATGGACACATTTTTCCTGTGGGAGGTAGATTCATGTTCTTGCAAGCTTCCAGAAACAAATCCATATCTGTGAAGTTCTGGTGGCAAGAAAGGACTGCCAGATGTCACCTGGTAATGTGAACTGAATTCTGTCCATAAAAAAAAAATCACTTCTGTGTTGGTGACTCTATTTGAAGGACACCATTAAAAATAACCTGTTTTACAGGAGAAGAACAGCCCAGTCATCTTCACACAGGACTCGGAGATCCCTCCTTTCATTCATCTCATGTTAGAAAGCTGCTGATCTCTCCAGAACAATGTGGGGGCCATGGAATCAGCATCAGCACCCCATTCTAAACTTTGCCCTGAGTACAGAGGCACCAGATTCTGGTGTTTGTTGAATACAGACACTCTCATTCCTTCCTCGAAACCTGCAGGTAATCCAACATTCTTAATAAATAAAACTGTTTCTAGAGAGATAGTGCTTACTGCCTGACTGACTGCCTTTCTGGCCAGGTGCACTCTCAACTGAAACAAAGAGATTTCAACTGAGTCACAAATATAATAAAAGTCGTGAGGATTTTATTTGTTCTTTGACAAAGCCTTATTCATTAAAAAGGAAAAGGAGCTTAGCTGTATTCACTAGACTGGGCACAAACAGTGACTGGATACATGAAGTACTCAATTCTTTCTTTTTTTCACTTTCTTTAGAGATGACAGAAATGAATCAAACTACCCAATCATTGTTCAGCTATTTCACAAAATCCAACTTTTGATCCCACTTCTGGCTCAGTAACATAATAAAGTCACTTAATTGTTCTTCCCCCAAAAAAGTTCAAAGTTGACTCAAATACAAATAAAATTTATATATTTGGGTTTGAGCTATAGGTATTAAGAAATATTTTTTGTCTTTCAAAGGGCAAGGTTTTATATCAAGACTTGCATAGCTTATATCAAGATGAAAGATATTTATATTTCAGTCAAAATATCATTTTATTTAAAGATTCCAATTCAGCCTCTCCTAGCAAAACAGCAACTACCCAGAAGCAAAAATTTAAAGCCTTTTGTCCTCAATGAGAACTTAAATGGCATAGTAATTATTTAGCATATGAGTCCTTGGCATTGTATGACTCCCTAAGAACTACCAGATGAAACCCAGGTGGTCCCTAGTATCACCAAATGAATCTATGTGGAACCAAACACTGGGCCTAAGCACCAACTTTTTGGACTGTGCCTCTTAATCACTTCTGGAAATGACCCAGAGGTCCAACTCCCAACCTGACAGCTCTGCTAGATGTGGTCCCATATAAACAAACAAATAAAACCATTATACTTGGCAGATAACATAACGACAATCTTAGAGTAACTTACAAAGACAATTATCCACCCAAACAAATTCAGATTCCAGATTACTTAAGCACCTATTAAAACCAAGATTCTGAAAAAAATGCCCAATCACCCCTATAAATTCCCAAGTAAAAGGCCTTGGGGTCTCCATTAGGCAGAAAACCAGGAACCTCTCTCTGTTCAGGAACAGAACAGAGTCCATCTGCCTACAAAGTAATATCACTCATCTTTCTGCCGAAACAATCTCATGGTGAAACTATTTTGTAGAAAAGGAAGAAAGAAAACAGAAATGATTCTATGAGTTCTGTAATTTTTTTTTTATAAATTACTTATTTAAGCACCATGGTTACAGAAATGTTTGTAGTTGGATTCAATCATAGAATGTCCATCATCCTTCACCAGTGCAACCTTCCCACCACCGATGTTCCCCCCCACCCTCCCTCACACACACACCTAGCCTGTCACTGGGAAAGAGTTCTGCTTCTTTCTCATTCTTTGTCATGGTAGTTGTCAGTACAGTTAGTACTCTAAATTCACTCACAGCTCTTTGTTGCAAGCTTTATATCATGGGCTGGTCCTCCTGGCTTTCATCTCTATTGTCTTTGGATATTATTACCATTCTACCTTTTAATTTTCTTATATCCCACAGATGAATGAGACTATTCTATGTTTATCCCTCTCCCTCTAACTCATTTTACTTAGCATAATAATCTCCAGGTCCATCCACATATAGGCAAATTTCATACTACATTTTTCCTAACAGCTGCATAGTATTCCATTGTGTAGATGTACCACAATTTCTTTCACCAATCATCTGTTGTCAGGCACCTGGGTGGCTTCTAAATTCTGACTATTGTAAATAGTGCTGCGATGAACATAGGGGTGCAGAGAGCATTTTTGTCTTGTGTTTTTGTAAGCCTAGAGTATATCCTTGGTCAGTGATGGCTAACCTTTTTGAGCCCAAGTGCCCAAATTGCTGCACAATGCCTGGTCCTCCCAATGGCCAGTCCGGCCCAGTTGCCAGGTGAGCTGCAAGGCAGACACTGGCACACTCGCCTCCCACCATGCCATATATCTTAATTGTGGACCCCTTCCCGTGTGCCAGCTGCAAGGCCTTCACGTGCCATCACTGGCATGTGTACCATAGGTTCGCCTTCGAGGTCCTAGGGTATATCCCTAGGAGTGGTACTGCTGGATCATGCAGGAACTCAATTTTCAGTTTTTTTGAGGAATATCCATATTGTTTTCCAGAAAGGCTAAAGTAGACAGTATTCCCACCAACAGTGAATGAGAGACCCTTTCTCGCTACATCTATGTCAGCACTGGTTGTTCTTGTTCTTTGTGATGTATGCCAATCTCTGTGGTGTGAGATGATATCGTAATGTTGCTTTGATTTGCATAGCCCTGATGATTAGTGATATGGAACATTTTTTTCATGTGCCTCCTGCCATTTGTATTTCTTTATTGAGAAAATGTCTGTTCATTTCTTCTCCCCATTTTTGAATGAGGTTAGATTTTATTTTTCTGGTTGAGTTCTGTCAATAACTTGTAAAACTTAGATATTAGCCTCTTATCAGGTGGGTATTGGATGAATAGTTTCTCCCATTCTGTGGGTAGTCTGTATCCTAGTCACTGTTTTCTTTGAAATGCAGAAGCTTCTTAGTTTATTGTTGTCCCATTTATTTATCTTTGCTTCTGCTTGCTTGAACAGTGGTGTTTCCTCCTTGAAGATGCTTTTAGTCTCAATGAACTTCAGTACTTTGCCTATGTTTTCTTCTATATACTTCATAGTTACAGGTCTGATATCAAAGTCTGATTTAGTCCATTTTGAGTTGATCTTTGTGCATTTCTACTTCTTTGAAAAATGTCGTGGGTATCCTTAGAGGGGCTGCAATAAATCTGTACAATGCTTTGGGAAATATTATTTTAATGATCTTAATCTTCCCAATCCATTAACAGAGTATATGTTTCCATTTATGTGTGTGTCCTCTTATATCTTGGAGCAGTGTTTTATAGTTTTCTTTGTAAAGTCTTTTACCTCTTTAGTTAAGTTGATTTCAAGGTACTTGAGTTGCTGTGGCACTATTGTGAATGGGATTATTTTTTAATGTCTATAATTATTTGTGTATAAGAAGGCCATGGATTTTTGCATGCTAATTTTGTAGCCTGCCACTTTCCAAACAAATGTATCATTTCTAGTAGCTTTTTTTGTAGTCTCTAGCATTTTCTAAATATAGTACCATGTCATCTGCAAACAGTGAGAGTTTGACTTCTTTCTTTCCTATCTGGATGTCCTTGATATATTTTTCTTGCCTGATTGCTATGGCAAGTACTTTTAGTACTATGTTAAATAGGAGTGGTGAGAGGAGGCAGCCTTGTTTTCTGCTCGAGTCTAGAGGAAAGGTCTTTAGTTTTTCCCCACTGAGTATATTTGCCATGGGCTTGTGGTAAATGGCCTTGTAATTCTGCAACTTTATTGCAAGTGAGGGCAGTAAGAAAGACTACATAAATGACAAACTTTCCAAAGTCTGTATTTGGGCTCAGAACCAGTGGTGACAAGAAGAGGAAGCTAGCATGGGGGTAGAGTGTGGCAGAATCCCCTTCCTGCATATGAACTACAATAGGCCAAAGCCACACCCTATACCTTTTAACAGAAAGTCCAGCTCTGTGACTGAAATAATATGAGCAGCTGAATTCTCTCAGGTGAGATAGGTCTAGAGGACTGAAATCTCAGGGCCTTTCATTCTAAAATAGGGTGGAGCTGAGCCTTCTGCACCCACCGACTACTGAAAATCCTGGCACCACTGCCTTCCTCCTATCAAAACCTGGCTCTGCTACCATACTCCAGAAGAAATAATAGAAAAAGAAAACAGAAGAGCACATGCTTCAGTGTGGATAATGGTTTTAGGTTTGAGAAGTTGGTCAATTTGTGGACAGAATCCATTCTGCTGTGTCCAAACACATATTCCAATACCTTAATCCTTAATGGCTGGTATGGTTCTGAGCATACAAAATTGAATGAGGTCCAATCTCAATCCTCTCCAGTTCCAAAGACAATATGAATGGCAAATGACCCTGAGCAGCTCCCAAGGTCTCCATATAATGAATCTTGTTGACTTTAGCATGCAGGCATTTTATACATTACCTTCTTGAAATCACAATCCTCTCACAATTAAGAGTGTCTAATCCTTCACATGGGGTACACACATTAATGGGACAGTTTACAATGAAGGGCAGCACCTTGTATTTAAGGAAGCAGTTTAGTATTCATCCAATCTTCACTGCAATCCTAGAGGTGGATATTATTATGCCATCTTTAGCATGAAGAAACTGAGACCAGAGCAGCTAAATAAACTCAGGCAATATGGAAAAGCTACCTTGTGGGGAAGAAGGAATAGGCAAGCATAGCTCTGGAGTCAAGATTGTAATTTTTTGTTTTTGAGCCACACCCATTGGTGTTCAGGGGTTGATTACTTCTAGCTTGGCACTCAGGAATCACTCCTGGCAGGCTCAGGGGAACTATTTGGGATGTCAAATCAGCTTGATGTAAAGCATGTTCCCTACCCTCTGTATTATCTCTCTGACCCCAGAAGTCATCCCAGAATTACCTTGCCAGTGAACTAACCCTGTAGAATCAAATATAATAGGTGAAGTCCAGAGGTTGGACCAAGTGTAGGTGACTAATTTTATCTGGGAGGAGAAAAAAGGAAAGTCACAGGTAAACAGGGCTCTCTGTGAGACCAGCAGGAATTCAGGCTGGGCTCTGCAAATAAAGACATAAAGTGTAAAATGAAAGAGAGAGAGAGAGAGGTTCATTGTGGCTGAATCTGCACCTGTTGAGAGTACATGTTGTAACTAAGAGTAAAGGAAGCACAACAAGCTATACACAGAGGGGAACGGTTATACTAGCACTCCAGGGAGGGGGGCAAAGGAGGGAGATATGGGACACATGTTGGGAAAAGTAGGGGAAGGAGAACAACCCTTGTGGTGGGAATGGCCCTGATTCAGTGTCACTATGTACCTTCAATATTACTGTGAAATATTTGCAACTCACTTCTTGGTCACAATAAAAATTATTTAAATAAAATAAAAGAGGAAAGGAAGGGAGAGCAAAGGCACAAAGTGCTGCCAAGCAGCTTAAAAGTAGTCAATACAGAGTTCAAAGTGGAAAAGGCTCGTGGGAAATCAGTGTTTTAAAAGACCATTAGGGCAGCAGAACTTGGGCAGACAGAGCCAGGTAAATCTGCTGACACACTAAAAGTCTAGGTAGGAGACACTGAGCTAGAGAGAGGCCTGGAGCTACAGATAAGAGCAGACGTCAGGTATCATCAAGGAAATAACAGCCACTAATGGTAGTCATATTTGCCAAGGGCTTACTTCATAGACCTGGCACCACTTTGTACATCACACAAATGTCGAATCCTCAAAATGACTTTGAGAAAATTGAAGAAAAAGAGAGTTCTTAGTGATGGCTAGATGTGAAATGAGATGGGGAAACGGCGAGTGTTTTTAATGAACTGTCTTGGGTACTTACAAGAATGACAGGAGACAGCATAGGCAAGGGGAAAAGCTGAGACACAAGATGAACTGGTTACAGTCATGGAGTCTGGGTAGAAATGGGCAGGATGAAGGAAGAGGGTACAGGCTTCCATACAAGAGGAAAGAAAAGTGACTATGTGGGTCACTCTCATTTCCCCTTATCTAGCAATTTTTGGGGTGTTTTTTTTTTTTTTTTTGGAGGGGAGAACATTTCTATAGTACAAGGCTTACTCCTTGTTCTGTGCTCAAGGATCAGGAATCTGGTGGTGCTATGGAGACTATCTATATATGGTGCTGGAGATCAAACTTGGGTTAGCAAATGCAAGGCAAGCATCTGATTCTCTGTACTATTGCTCTGGCCCTAGTCCAGTTATTTTTACTACTTCTCTCCTTAAATATCTCCAAAAAAATAATTTGCATTATTTTTTTTCTGCTAAGCGTGGGAAGAAAGAGACCAGTAAATAAGTGTAAAGATTTTGACTAATCTCAGAAAACAATGCAAGTAGGAACTGAATATATCAATTAAAATAACTTTTAAGGAAGCTGATGACCCCTGAAGTAAATAACTGAAATCCTGAATCTGCAGAAGACCCCAAACATGGGTACCTGTTTTGTTTGTTGTTTTCTTTTTTTTTTTTATTTCAGGACTGTGGTTATTGTGTGGTTGGTATCTTTATTGCTGTGGTGCTTTTCGAGTTTTTTGTTTGATTTTTTCTTAATTTTTTTTAGTATTGTTAGATTTCTCAGTTTAAGAGAAGAAAGGGAAAAAGGAAGAAACCTAACAACAATAGGCTGACAAACCCCACAGATAGGAATAGACTGCTGAAAACAGCAAGATCAAAAGGGAAAATTATATTCAAAGAAGTATCCCTAAGACAGCAGATTTGTCACAAGAAATCCTCAAGGCCCAAAGAGAGTGGTGGAATATAGTGACAAAACTGAATAAAATTAATATATTGCCAAGAGTATTTCACCCAGCTAGACTTACACTGTTTGAGGGAAGAAAACACAGCTTCATGGATAAATAATAGCTCAGAAACTTTACAGACTCAAAACCAGTCTTAAGGGATGAATTAAAAGGTCTACTTTAAGATAAGACAGGCCAACAGACACACCAAACTTCAAGCTGACACAAAAACCCAAGACAATTATCTCTCTCAATATCAATGAATTAAATGAATCAGTTAAGAGACACAGAGTGGCAAAATAGATCAAAAAGTAGAATCCAAAGTTTTGCTGTCTATAAGAACACATTTGAATAGTCAAAACAAACACAAAATCAAACTGTTGGAGGATAATTATTCAAGCAAAGAACTCCCTTAAAAAGACTGGAGAGGCCATACTAATATCAGATGACTTTAAACTTTAAAAAGTTAGGAACAGAGATGGACAAATCTTAATAATCAAGGAATATGTACAACAGGAAAAATTCACACTTCTAAAAATATACACACCCAATGAGGGACCAGAAAAATATCTAAAACAACAGTTGACAAATTTGAAGGAAGATATCAATAACAACATAATAATAATAATAATGGAAAACATCAACATCCACCATAGTTTAACCAGGCTAAAACCTAACAAGATTATACTAGCTCTGAAAGGAAAAAGATGGAAGAAATTGATATAGTAGACAGAAGTAAATAATAAAGCTTAGAGCATAATGAACTAGAAATCTAAATAGCAATCAGCAGATCAATGAAAGCAAGAGTTGGGTCTTTAAAAAAAATAAACAAGATCGATAAACCACTAGCAAAATTCACAAAGAAAGGAAGAGAGAATCTTAATCAACCAAATTATAAATGAAAAGGGGGAGATTACTACAGATAACTACAGAAATTCGAAGGGTAATTGGGGTAATCAAAGACTACTTTGAGAAACCCTATGCCACAAAATAAGAAAACCTGGAAGAAATGGATTAACTCTTGGAGTCTTATAACTTCTCAAGCATATCTGAACAGACTCCACAAAAGAAAGCAAGGGGAAGGGGAAGAGGAGACGGAGAAGAGGGAAAGTGGAAGAGGGGAATGGGGAAGGAAAGAAAGAAAGAGGAAGAGGAAGAGAGAAAGGGGGAAAGGGATGAAGGGAAGGGGAAGAGGAAGAAGGAAAGTAGAAGAGGGAAGGGGAAGAGGGGAAGGGGAAAGGAAAGGAAAGGAAAGGAAAGGAAAGGAAAGGAAAGGAAAGGAAAGGAAAGGAAAGGAAAGGAAAGGAAAGGAAAGGAAAGGAAAGGAAAGGAAAGGAAAGGAAAGGAAAGGAAAGGGGAAAGGAAAGGAAAGGGGAAAGGAAAGGAAAGAGGAAAGGAAAGGAAAGGGGAAAGGAAAGGAAAGGAAAGGAAAGGAAAGGAAAGGAAAGGAAAGG